>NW_022881545.1:165000-465000 GCF_004382145.1 Drosophila mauritiana
ATCCAGCAAGTGACGGTGTGCTAAATGGCCCGCACAGGTCTGAATGGATCATATCCAACAGCTCCTCTTGTCTTCGGAAATGGTTGCAATGGATTTTTGCAAGCATGCACGTCTTGCATACTGCGTCTGGTTTGAAAACGACATTTTCAACACCGTACACCATCTTCTTCCTCACCATCTCCTGTAGGCTGCTTGTATTCAAATGGCCATACCTTTTATGCCATAGTGAACCATCAGCATCAACGGCCGCAAAACAACTGTTATGTTTCCCTTGAAACATATACAAATTACCAGCTCTCATTACACGCAGTATTCGCTCGCCTTCCTGAATGACGTCAGCGTAATGTGGTCCAAAATTGACAAAACATTTATACTGAGCTGCACGAAGAGTACGTTATTCAATTCCAGAGTACATAAATCAGTCTTCAGCTTCACTGTTCCTATGCCCTTTGCTAGTAGGAATCCATTTCCAGCAAGACTAATTTTTTCCGTGTGCTCTTCAAACTCAGTAGAAACACTTCTGTCACAGCACATGTGACTGGTAGCCCCGCTATCGAGACACCACTGTGTTTTGCCAAAACCACCACCATCCAGCGCATTTAACAAGCTGCATTGTTTTTGTGCCGCGCTTTCTTTGTTTACTTTCTCGCGACGACAGTTCGCTTTAAAATGCCCACGCTCTCCACAGTTATAACAAACCAAGCACTGGGCACTCTGGTTGTCGCTATAAACCTTAGTTGCCTGGGTTTCACCAAATCCCATTTCGTTGACCAATTTCTGAACATACGCCACTTCCTTCGCTGCCATGGAAAGTGCCACATATTGTTTCTTTGAATCCCACGTAAAGGCAGCTCCTGCAGCAATACATGCCCATCCAGTAAAGGATTTTCGGTCCGTGGTGTCAACAGCCCAATCCGCGTCAAAATAGCAATGTATAGGCACACCAGTACGCTCGTAGTGTAACTGCAAATCAGCTGTACCCCTCAAGTATCGCAGAACTCGCTTTGCACCGGCTTCGTGCTCTTTATGTGGGTCAGCGTTCCGTTGTGATTGCTTAATAACCGAATGCATAATATCAGGTCGAGTTGTGATTGCCAGGTACATTAATGAGCCAATCAGCGATTGATAGCTGACTTGATTCACCTTCTGACAATCGGCCTTGTCACATTTTACTTCAAAGTAAAATTGAGTAATCATTGAGAAGGCTCTCAATATACTGCTTGTGGCCAATCCTGATGCCACTAGTTTCTCCGTCACGTTCATTTTCGATACCCAGGAAATGTCTTGGCTCGCCCCCGTCTACGACATCGAATTCTTTTGAAATTGATGCTTTAATATCGCACAGTTCCTCCTTGCATGAACTGGCTATTATAAGGTCATCTACGTACACTACAACAAGGTTCTTAATTTTTCCAGAATTACGGGTGTAAACACATGGCTCGCTAGGGCATGGAGAAAACCCAATCCTTTGCAGTACTTCATTCAGTACCATAGTTTATTCCATTCTCGGCCGCTCTGCTTCAGTCCATATATAGATTTATGTAGCCTCAGCACCTTCTTTGGATATCGATGAATCCCTCTGGCTGCCTCATATATACCGTTTCGTGAAGATCACCATTCAAATATGCAGACGAGACGTCCATTTAGTGCATGTGGAGTCCGTTTTCCACAGCCAAAGCAATTACCAGTTTGATTGATGAGTAGCGTGCCACTGGTGAGAACGTATCCGTGAAGTTAACGCCGTATCGCTGAGCGCACAATTTTGCAACAAGTCGAGACTTAAAGCGCTCGACCTTGCCCATCTTGTTACGCTTCACTGCAAAGACCCATTTCGACCCAATGGCCTTCTCTCCTGCCGGCAAATCCACCAATGACCAGGTTTTATTCGCACGTAGGCTCTCCAACTCCTTCTGCATTGAGGTTCTCCATTCCTCAGAGTTTCGTATGGTTAAAGCCTCCTTGACGCTTGTTGGAATCGGAACCTCATCCGTACTCATGCCGTTGACCATGTTGTATTGTTTTCGCGGTCTTCCAGGTTTACCAGTGTAAATCTTCATTGTCTTCAGTGGATGACGCTTCTCCCTCTGAATCGTGTTGCTCGACAGACGCAACGTCGTCATCGTGTTTATCTGACACCTGGAAAACATCATCTTGTTTCTTACCCTCAGCAACACAGATTGGAAGGTGCTGCATCTCCACAAGTTGAATATCGGGAGAAGGTACTGTTTGCCCTGCCGTCATACCATCATCCTGGTCGTTTTCAAATACCATTACGTCACGAGCAACACAGACATTCTTCCTGGTAGGATTGAACAGGCGATATCCCTTAGAAGCATCAGAGTATCCAACCAAAATATTTTCTTCGCCCTTCGCAGTAAATTTCTTCTTAGTGGATTTGTTCAGCACGATAGCCTTCGACCCAAATATCTTCAGGTGGGACACATATGGATTTCTTCCAGTCCAAGACTCGAACGGTGTTACATCAGATAATGCTGACGTCTCAGCGCGATTCCGTAGATAAGCAGCAGTGTTGATAGGTTCAGCCCATAGTGAGTCGCCGACGCCTGCGTGAATCATCATATCATAGTCCTTGCCATCTCGACCAGGGTTCGGTGAGCGCGCTCCGCTACACCGTTTTGTTGTGGGGTGTGCGGTACCGTCAATTGTCTCTTTATGCCGTTTTCTGTCAAGATAGATTGAAACGCTTTACTCAAATACTCACGCCCGTTGTCGCTTCTTAATGCTTTCAACTTCTTGCCGCTTTGGTTTTCGTCAAATGCTTTAAACTCCTTGAATTTGGCCAGTATTTCATCTCTCGTCTTTATGAAATACACAAACATGTATCTCGATTTGTCATCTATAAAGGTGACAAAATAGCGTGCACCTCCAACAGACGTCGCTTGCATTGGACCACAGATATCACTATGCACTAGCTCCAGTACTTCATATGTGCGATTTCCAGAGGCTTTTGGGAAACTCTTCACACATATTTTGCTTTTTGCGCAACTCAAACAGTCGGTTTCTTTTGCGGCACTTAAATAATTTTTCTTAAGTCCGAGTACCATTTCTTGTTTGATCATTTTGTTCAAGCTTGCAAAGTTTAAATGACCGAATCTCTGGTGCCACTTTCCCATCAAATTTGTCTGTGCAACGAAACAGGCACTTTCAACTTTTCTTTCATTTTGGAACAGAAACAAATCACTTTGCATTTCAGCAATCAAAACAACTTTATTCTTATCATTCTTTAAAATTCCGCGCCCGTTTTCGAACGACACACGAAATCCGTTTTTAATTGCCTTCGACACCGACATAAAGTTGCATTGTAAATTCTTTACAAAGAGTACGTCGATCAATTCAAGTGATGAATTGCGCCAGGTTATTTTCACTGTACCACGACCGTCAGCCATAATATATTTATTGCCAGCCAAAAGAATGCGCTCTTTATGCTCTCTTAAGTTTTTAAACATCGATCTCTCACTGCACAAATGAGCCGTTGCTCCTGAATCAAGGCACCACATATTTTTTGGCAATTCGCAAAGCTGTGCAGTTGAACAGAGCACAGAGAATGATTTCTCGGTATTTAAGTTTTCGCTCTCTCTATGTTCTCCTTTCCTTTGCCTACAGTTTACAGCTTTGTGGCCGCTGCGACCACAATTCCAACAATTAACTGTTCTTTTTCCGTTAGGCAGTTGCTGATTATTTACTTGCACACTCTTCTTCAAGTCACTTTTCGGTTTTTGTTTCGCAGACCGAATTCCAAATGCACTTTGTTCGCTTTTTGCAGAATGTTCTTCATTTGCCATACGCCTTTGCCCTTCCTCTTGTAATTTTATTTTTAACATTTTCAATGTGGGCAACCCATCGCGCGTTTCTATTGCAAATACGAAACTTTCAAACGATGACGGCAAACTGGACAACAGGAGAATACTAAGGACCTCTTCTTGGATTTCAAATGGACTTCTTTTAATTTTTCGACAACCGCACAAAAATTGTTCACATGACTTGAAACAACTTCTGTTTCAGACATTTTCATGTGCAATAACTGCTTTAGCAAACATATACGTCGTGCCGGACCTGAGGGAGTGTGGATTTCACTAAGCCTTTGCCATGCCTCTACAGCCGTCTCACAGTTTTTTATATGGTTAATTTGGGATGTCTTAATGCATAGCATTATACTTGCTAATGCTTTTTCGTCCTTCGCGTCGAACAAAGCCTTTAGCTCAGCTCTATCATTTTCGTTTTTAACCACACGTCCACACACTACACCCCATAATTCCGCATGAATTAAGACACTCTTTATTTGTACACGCATTGTAGTTTTCATCATCAAGTTTTTCTATTTGGTTTATTGATGAACTCATTTTTATTTCGATAACTTTTTCTTATTAAATCTCCGAATCACAATATTTAAAGATGGCGAATATTCTAATCCGTTTAGAAATATTCACTTTTATGTCCGCGTGAGCTGGGCCCATAACCTATTCGCTTCAAATATTTATTGTGACTAATCTTGAGTACAATATTAATGCACGCAGGCAGCCGAATTACATGCTAAAGGGAATCTCACAATAAGAGAAAAAAGCTTTTGGTTACCGCGACCAAAAGAGGGAGACACAGTGCATTGACCTTATTACATACATATTTTCAAATGAAATTAAAAGAGAGAAGGGAAAAATAAAAAAAAGTGTGAGAGAGGGTCGCGAGTAAATTCGTTGGATTGTCTATTTATATTCAATCGGCTACTGCCGCCTCTCCATTGAACAAAAATTTATTCGCAGTGTGTCCTTTCGAATTCTTTCTTTACTTGTAAATACATGGAGAGAAAAATTCAAAAATACTTTAAAAAAAATTCCAAACATATTTACTTTTACTAATTGGCTTCCATGAATTTATTTTTTTTGGTGTGTATGATAAAAAATGAAATTTTGTACACCATCATAATGATGACCACTCGTAAAATTTTCTCAGTGTATTTTATGGAATTTTCAATAAAAATGTTTCGTAAATAAAACTCACTCAACTTTTCACTACTGGCGAATGATCGATCTCCCGGCGCAGATGAAATGAATTAAAGCGTGGCATTTTCCACAAATACTTTGAGATGGTATCATTTCGGATTACACGACTGCAAACAAACTTTTATAAATCCTTACTCGAAAATTTTAAACGAGCACTCTCGTTTTCTTCTTAAAAAAAAATAATTAGCTTAGGTACCTTACATACTATATAAAATATTAATTACTAATAGGATTCCAAATTTAAGCAAGTAAAATTACAACATGACATGACTAAGTCTCCTACTCGAGTACACAATTTTTTATAGCTTCATTTTTTATAGCTTCATTCATACTTCATTTAAAATTTAACTTCTTTCTCTCTCCGTTCAAAATTGCGGTTTGGGGACTAATACATTGAGTAAAGGTTAGGTCAGACATTTAGCATTTTTACATATAATTTAGCATTTTGATTAATTTAAACTCGATTTAAATTTAATTTTAATGTCCACTTCCTCAAGAACTTGCGCAGCATTCTGGACTACCAATCACTCTAAATTTTCAGTAACTTTAACCTCACTTTGGGGTAATACTTAGTTGTTGCTTTTTTAATTAATTTAAAGGAACCCTCCTGGGGTCCCGGTTTTATCGCGGTTGCGATCCCGCTGCTGCTGCTTTCCTCTTCTGCTGCTCGCTGGTAAGGCTCTCCACTAAACGACCTGATTAGGTTGTTTCTTCTATTCTGCCCGCCTGTGCTGTCCCAGTCCGACCCTTGGGGTCAGGGCAGTGATGCTGAGGTGCGATGGCTACGCCAAGCGAAGATTTTTCCGGCTTAAATCTTTCCTGGAAAACACACGTAACCTTAACCCGCGCACCGATAATGTCGAGGAAGACTCTCTCTAATACTATTCACGCGACAAAAAAAATTCTCACGCCCGCAGGTTTGATTCTTTTTCCGGCACGAACTTTCCACAACTTGACTCGTCGACTGTTTTATTAGAAAGAAAATGATCCGGAAACTAAACCCGAGGTGCAGGCCAATGGCGGAAATCACGATCAGCTGAAACCCAGTCTTTTTGCGATAATTGAATTATCCCAAAACTTTCCGGGTGCAGCTGGATATGGTTGCATCCCGTCTAGTATATTTCAGCTACTTAATACTGCATCTAGCGTGACCCTAAATTAGTGTGTCACCGTCGACCGCAAACTTCCTATCTATTATTTATCGGGAACTATATTATCATTATATATATTATTATATATATATATGTAAGATTGTTTATTATTATTGTTTATTATTAATTTAATTATTAGTTTAATTCTAAATGCGGTAATTATATAAAGTATTCTTAGTTTGTGACCGAACGACTGCTGCTGAGAACTCGACTGACTGCAACGCTGACTTCCACTCAACTCCGCTGCTGCCTTGCGATCGTTCCTTCGATGACTGATTGTCGATAACTTCGATTTCCGACAATCATGTTGCTGCTCAACAGCGCTGCCAACCGGGTTGTTGCCAGCCTTCAGCCTTACTCCATGTTACATTCGGCCCTCCTGATCATCATCATCCGACCCGGATGACAATAGGTCTGCATTTTCGGCTATGTACTTCCACAACTTCATGTTGTCACAGCTGGTGGATGTGACATTGGGTCCTTCGACGTTTGCTGCTTTTTTAACGTCATATCTGCCATTGTCTTTGACTCCTGTGACTTCGTATGGACCTAAATACCCGCTTGCCATCTTGCGGCCAGCTACAAATTGGGTCCTTTTAATTGCAACCAGATCACCTGCTTTGTATTTGTATTCAGCTCGGCGCTTTTTGTCGTAATTGCGCTTGTAGTCCTTCTGCGCCTGCTCGATGTTGCGTTTTACCAGCTGTCTCATCTCATAGCGGTCCTCGTTGAATTGACAGACCACTTCTTCTTGGAGCAGTTCCAGTAAACCGATCCTCAACTCGGGTGTACATCTTGGTGCCAAACATGACCTCAAATGGTGACAGCTTCAGTGATGAATGCACGTGACAGTTGATCGCCTTTTGTACCTCAGGCACATATTTGTACCACTTCGACGGTTCGTCTGAATATTCTAATCCGTTTAGAAATATTCACTTTTATGTCCGCGTGAGCTGGGCCCATAACCTATTCGCTTCAAATATTTATTGTGACTGATCTTGAGTACAATATTACTACATGCAGGCAGCCAAATTACATGCTAAAGGGTGTCTCACAATAAGAGAAAAAAGCTTTTCGTTACCGCGACCAAAAGAGGGAGACACAGTGCATTGACCTTATTACATACATATTTTCAAATGAATTATTAAAGAGAGAAGGGAAAAATAAAAAAAAAGTGTGAGAGAGGGTCGCGAGTAAATTCGGTTGGATTGTCTATTTATATTCAATCGGCTACTGCCGCCTCTCCATTGGAACAAATAATTTATTCGCAGTGTGTCCTTTCGAATTCTTTCTTTACTTGTAAATACATGGAGAGAAAAATTCAAAAATACTTTAAAAAAAAATTCCAAACATATTTACTTTTACTAATTGGCTTCCATGAATTTATTTTTTTTGGGTGTATGATAAAAAATGAAATTTTGTACACCATCATAATGATGACCACTCGTAAAATTTTCTCAGTGTATTTTATGGAATATTTTCAATAAAAATGTTTCGTAAATAAAACTCACTCAACTTTTCACTACTGGGCGAATGATCGATCTCCCGGCGCAGATGAAATGAAATTAAAGCGTGGCATTTTCCACAAATACTTTGAGATGGTATCATTTCGGATTACACGACTGCAAACAAACTTTTATAAATCCTTACTCGAAAATTTAAACGAGCACTCTCGTTTTCTTCTTAAAAAAAATAATTAGCTTAGGTTACCTTACATACTATATAAAAATATTAATTACTAATAGGATTCCAATTTAAGCAAGTAAAATTACAAATGACATGACTAAGTCTCCTACTCGAGTACACAATTTTTTTTATAGCTTCATTTTTTATAGCTTCATTCATACTTCATTTTAAAATTTAACTTCTTTCTCTCTCCGTTCAAAATTGCGGTTTGGGGACTAATACATTTGAGTAAAGGTTAGGTCAGACATTTAGCATTTTTACATATAATTTAGCATTTTGATTAATTTAAACTCGATTTAATTTAATTTTAATGTCCACTTCCTCAAGAACTTGCGCAGCATTCTGGACTACCAATCACTCTAAATTTTCAGTAACTTTAACCTCACTTTGGGGTAATACTTAGTTGTTGCTTTTTTTAATTAATTTAAAGAACCCTCCTGGGGTCCCGGTTTATCGCCGGTTGCGATCCCGCTGCTGCTGCTTATCCTCTTCTGCTGCTCGCTGGTAAGGCTCTCCACTAAACGACCTGATTAGGTTGTTTCTTCTCATTCTGCCCGCCTGTGGCTGTCCCAGTCGACCCTTGGGGTCAGGGCAGTGATGCTGAGGTGCGATGGCTACGCCAAGCGAAGATTTTTCCGGCTTAAATCTTTCCTGGAAAACACACGTAACCTTAACCCGCGCACCGATAATGTCGAGGAAGACTCTCTCTAATACTATTTCACGCGACAAAAAAAATTCTCACGCCCGCAGGTTTGATTCTTTTTCCGGCACGAACTTTCCACAACTTGACTCGTCGACTGTTTTATTAGAAAGAAAATGATCCGGAAACTAAACCCGAGGTGCAGGCCAATGGCGGAAATCACGATCAGCTGAAACCCAGTCTTTTTGCGATAATTGAATTATCCCAAAACTTTCCGGGTGCAGCTGATATGGGTTGCATCCCGTCTAGTATATTTCAGCTACTTAATACTGCATCTAGCGTGACCCTAAATTAGTGTGTCACCGTCGACCGCAAACTTCCTATCTATTATTTATCGGGAACTATATTATCATTATATATATTATTATATATATATATGTAAGATTGTTTATTATTATTGTTTATTATTAATTTAATTATTAGTTTAATTCTAAATGCGGTAATTATATAAAGTATTCTTAGTTTGTGACCGAACGACTGCTGCTGAGAACTCGACTGACTGCAACGCTGACTTCCACTCAACTCCGCTGCTGCCTTGCGATCGTTCCTTCGATGACTGATTGTCGATAACTTCGATTTCCGACAATCATGTTGCTGCTCAACAGCGCTGCCAACCGGGTTGTTGCCAGCCTTCAGCCTTACTCCATGTTACATTCGGCCCTCCTGATCATCATCATCCGACCCGGATGACAATAGGTCTGCATTTTCGGCTATGTACTTCCACAACTTCATGTTGTCACAGCTGGTGGATGTGACATTGGGTCCTTCGACGTTTGCTGCTTTTTTAACGTCATATCTGCCATTGTCTTTGACTCCTGTGACTTCGTATGGACCTAAATACCCGCTTGCCATCTTGCGGCCAGCTACAAATTGGGTCCTTTTAATTGCAACCAGATCACCTGCTTTGTATTTGTATTCAGCTCGGCGCTTTTTGTCGTAATTGCGCTTGTAGTCCTTCTGCGCCTGCTCGATGTTGCGTTTTACCAGCTGTCTCATCTCATAGCGGTCCTCGTTGAATTGACAGACCACTTCTTCTTGGAGCAGTTCCAGTAACCGATCCTCAACTCGGGTGTACATCTTGGTGCCAAACATGACCTCAAATGGTGACAGCTTCAGTGATGAATGCACGTGACAGTTGATCGCCTTTTGTACCTCAGGCACATATTTGTACCACTTCGACGGTTCGTCTGAAGACAGCTTTGATATTATTGCCAAAATTAAACGATTTACTCGTTCTATCTGGCCGTTGCCTCTGGCCACTCCAGTAGTTGTGCAGACGTGTTCCACGTTATGGCTGCTCATAAATTGTTCGAACGCACCACTCGTAAAGGCCGTTCCTTTGTCGCTAACAATTCGCTTAGGGAAACCAAAAATGTTTGACCAGTCGGTCAGCCTCTTGACCACTTCTTCCTGTCCGGTTGATTTGGTTGGGAATAACCAGACAAACTTTGAAAACGCATCGACTGTTGCCAGAATGTATTTATACTGTTTGGCCGATGAATCCATTGGCCCCAAATGATCGATGTGTAGTGTGTGCAACGGTGCGTCTCCTTTATCTATGCAATTTAGATATCCCTCCTGCTTTCCCAACTTTTTGCTGTGGATGATACATTTTATACAGTTAGAAATTAGCTTTTTTACCTTGTATTCCAAATGAGGAATAAAAAATTGCTGCTGTATGCTATGCATCGTCTTTTGCAACGACAAATGGCCAACTTCATGTGCGCTTTGAATCACCTCCCTCTCCATTAGTGCAGGGACAACCAGTAGTTCATTGCCATTGACCATACTATACAACAGGCCACCTTTTAGCTTGTAGGGTTGGAATAGACGATCTTTTAGAATTTCCAGGATTGCTCTAATTGAATCATCGTTCTGCTGCGACTTTTTAATACGTGCTGTCAACTCGGATGTTATCATCATGCATGCTTGGGGATGGCGGCTTAAAAAATCAACGTGTCTCATTCTTTCTCCTGCACGATGTTCGGGTTGAAAATTAAAATCCTGCATATAGAGAATCCATGGGCCAACTTCTCTTGGGACATCTGCTTTTTTTGTTGTCTGTTTAAATGCGACACAGTCCGTGACGAGCTTGAAAGGGACTCCCAATAAATAGTGTCTGAACTTTTTCAGAGCTAAGTATGCGGCTTTTACTTCAAGGTAGTAACTATGACGATTTGATTCGGCTTTTGTAGTTTTTCTGCTCCAAAAGCAGACTGGGTGAAAACTGCCTTCGAACTTCTGCAATAAAACGGCTCCTAACCCGTCCTTAGAGGCATCTGTATGAAGTTCGGTTTCTGCTTCTCGTGAGTAGATCCTCAATACTGGTTCGTTTACCAGAATCTCTTTCAGCTTATTCACCGACTGCTGCTCTACTGGTCCAATGTTGAAAATGGCATCTTTTTTTAATAGGTCCGTCAGTGGTCTCGCAATTTGGGCGTATCCAGGTATGAATTTTCTGAAGAATCCTGTGAGACCCAGAAATCCTTGAACGGCTTTTACATTCTGAGGTGTTCCAAAGGAATTCACTGCTGATGTTTTCTCTTTTCCAGGGCATATTTGTCCACCTTCGATAATATGTCCCAGGAAATGAATTCGCCTCTGCATAAAGTTGCACTTCTTCCATTTTATTTTTAGACCAAATTCTGCAGCTCTCTTAAGTACCATTTCCGTCTTTTCCATGCATTCTTCTGGGGTAGCGGCATATACAATTATGTCATCCATATATAGCTGCATTATATTGGAATTGATTAGTTCTTGAAAAATAAATTGAACGAACCGTATAAACGCTGCTGGGGAATTCTTAAAACCAAAGGGCGCTTTGTTAAACTCGAATAAGCCTTCTCGGGTAACAAATGCTGTGTACGGCTTGCTGGCTTCTTCTACGGCCACATGAAAAAATCCGTTCTGTAAGTCCATGGTTGTAAACCATTTGGCACTCTGCAGTTTTTCAAGCACCTCCTCCATTATGGGTACCGGAAAACAATCCATCAGAACCATGGTGTTCAATTTTCTATAGTCCACGCAAACGCGTAGGGTACCATCCTTTTTCTTGACAACGACTATGCGACTGGCAACATTTGATGTAGATTTACGGACGATTGACTGCTCGACCCATTCCTCTACCTGCTTCTTTACAGCTATAGCTTCTTCTTCAGATAGTCGGGTGTGTCCATGGCGAAAGGGTTTAATCACGCCATCAGGAATAATTTTGAGTTCGACTGGACATTGCTTTATCTGCTTGGGTGGTGTTTCGTATGTTCTCTCTATCATGCGTTCAACGTCTTCTCGGTATTGTGGTGCAACTGTAAAAGAAGATTCTTCACAAATATTAACCATTTGGGAATACTCAACCGCTTGTTTTTTATCTGCTTCCAGGTCAAGAAAAGTATAGCCTTCTGCACTACAGATAAGACAAAACTTGCTGATAAAATCGTGTCCCACTATTCCATCGCAACTGAATTTAGAATCGTGGACGACTAAAACGTTGTGGCTTGCTTCCACCTGGTCGGTCTTGATTAATGCTCTGAAGCATCCAATCGGCTGTGTTGAGGCATTTCCCAAACCTCGCAATACTGTTGCAGTGCGGTTTAAATCAACATCTTTCATCTTCTTGAATATAGCTTCTTTAATTATGGTCACATCTGATCCTGTGTCCACCAGACAGTTGATGATAATCCCATTTATGATTACTGGCTTTGTTCGTGCACTATCAACGTGAATGCGCATGCTGTTTACTTTTTCCGGACACTTGCTTGAGATATGGCCCTCTTGATTACAGCTTAAACATTTGGTAGGAAGTGTACAATCCTTTCGTTTGTGTTCCCTCGAACCACAGTTGAAGCAGTGATCTGCTTTTACACCTTGTGTAATTTGCTTTGGTTTTGGTTGAATATTCGGCTTGTCAACAATATTCAGACTCTCGTAGATTTCGAATTCTTGCTTTAATTCCTTAAGAGTTTTACAACGGAGCATAGCACCCTTATACTCCTTTTTAATGTCGAGGCCGTTTACGATATGAGTTATCAAAGCAACTGTTTCAACTTCACCTAAGGCTGCTATTTTCTTCATTTGTAACAAATAGTCGTGTAGAGTTTCCTCCCTCTTCTTCTTCCTGTCTTGCAACTTTTTGTGAATAACGGCGCTATTATAGCTGCCTGAAAATTCTTCAATTAGTAACTCTTTGAGTTCAGTGTATCCACTGACACATTCAGATTCTAAGAAAAGTTCTGCTGATCCAATCATCTTACTTCTGGCTTGAACATATTTTTGTTTCTCCGAAAGTTCATATGCCTCGGCATTTTTCTCAAAAATTTCAAACCATTTTTTAATAGGAATTGATTTGCCATCACAGTCACTTACAACTTTTTCAAATTTTTCTGCAGCGATAATTACTTGCCCCTCTTGTTTAGATTTTGCCAACATGCTCTGGGTTAGAGTATTCATCATTTGTTCAAATTTCTCTTCGACTTTAGCACTAGCGTCTTTATTCTGCTTCTTTGCCTCTGCTTCTCCTACAGGCGCCAACTTTTGATCTTCTTCGTTCATTTTTTCTTTTCTGCTTTCGTCCTCGCTTTCGTTCTCTAGAATTGCTTGTATTTGGTCGGTGTTAAGTTTTTTATTTGTAGGTGGTGTACGTGTGAACATTCCGCGACAAGGCACTAACACCAGCAAACAACGACAATGTTCTAACGGCGCGACGGTAGTCGATTTTGCAGACGGCGCCACCGGTTAAAAGACAAATTTTGATTTTCGTTAGAAACGAATTTCACCACCTTTGCAATTTAATTGTTTTAAATTCCACAACAGCAAAACGACTTGAGTCTGTATGAGTTCAATCGATTTTTTCAACTTTCAATGCAGTAGACGTAGCCATAACTTTACAACTTTAAAGACTAAATCCACGCACACGACAATTTCAACTTTATCAGTTCTCTCTAGCAGCTTTCCCGACTTTTACCGACTTGTGTTCAAACAAAATCTGTACAACTGATTTTTCCAACTTTAAATGCAATAGATATAGCCACAACTTTACAACTTTTAAAGACTATACCCACGCACACAACAATGTCTTTTTTCTTTAAACAACTGCACCTTCATATAACCGATTTAGGACTGGACGAGCCCCCATGTAAGATTGTTTATTATTATTGTTTATTATTAATTTAATTATTAGTTTAATTCTAAATGCGGTAATTATATAAAGTATTCTTAGTTTGTGACCGAACGACTGCTGCTGAGAACTCGACTGACTGCAACGCTGACTTCCACTCAACTCCGCTGCTGCCTTGCGATCGTTCCTTCGATGACTGATTGTCGATAACTTCGATTTCCGACAATCATGTTGCTGCTCAACAGCGCTGCCAACCGGGTTGTTGCCAGCCTTCAGCCTTACTCCATGTTACATATATATATATATATTATATATATATTAAATGTTTGCAATACTCATATGTGAAAAAAATATAATTTTATTTCACTGAATGATTACAATTTTATATTTTTTGTTGAAGAACACCGACCGATTACAATTAGGTCTCAAACTGAACTCATCTAATTATTCTGATTTGATTGACGTTCAAGCCTCGGTATCGAGCTTTTCTGATATGGACTTTGGACTTAAGGGATCTGATCAAGTGAAGAGAAAGAGCTTTGGAGTTGCTGACTTTAATTGTCTTTGGATTTCTCTTGGATTCAAGTGCATTCGCTCTTGGAGACAAGTGCTCTTAGATTCTTATAGTTTTGTTTATTGAAATCGAAAACTTTTGTTTTCGGGATTGCGAGTCCGAGCTTTGAACGTGGGGACATGACGATGGGGTGAGGGCTTAGGCAAGGAATGTTTAAATTATGGGACGAATGTTTAGTCTACCAGTGGGTGACTTATTTGGAGTTGGAAATTTTCCATGGAAAATGTCACTCCCCCAACCTTTGAATTTGGCCTGTCCTCAGGTCGCTAGATTTGGATATAGCACAATATTGTTTCCTAGTTGAATATTTTCATTGACATTAGTTTCTAGGTGCGGATGTTCTTCTTTTTGATTACAATATTTGACAATAATTTTCTTAGGTATATTTTTAAGCTTATATGCTAAATACAGAGTCAAACTAATTATCATGATGACAAATGTTGTAATGCATATAATTTGAAAGAAGTTATAGTGTTTTACATGGGATTTTATCATTTCTTTTGTTTGTAAGTGATTTATTGGTTCTAAGCGTGTAACATTGTTGGTGATATAAGTTGTTTCTGTAAAATCTGCTTGATTATTTGAAATTATGTACTCATCTATTTGCATGGTACAATTTTTAATTTTAATAATGTTGTTTCCTGAGATTACTATTTGGTTATTTGTACAATCTTGGTTGACAATTGTCTCAGGAATATTCCATGTTAAAAGTATATTTGGTTCTATGTAATTTATTTGAAAATTTCTATGGGTTTTAGTGTATTTACATTGAGTTTGATCTTGTTTTATAAGTCCAACAATACATTTGTTGAATATTACTTTATCTGTATCCTTATGAAATACTTGGTTATTGAATATATAAAACTTATCGAATATTTGCTCGGTTAGAATATAGTTATGTTTATCTGGGTACGGAACTATTAGTGACTTCGCTAGGAACGTGGGAAATAATCAAAATTTCGTTCGTATCTGTCTTGAGCCAAGTTGATGTTTTTATCTTTAGCATTTTTTCCGAATTTACGTGTTTCATTATTTTTTTTTTTTTTTTTTTTTTTATTTATTGAATCTTCTTGTATAAGAACTAACAATAAGTTTAAAAATCTTAACTATAACAAGTATTTTTTGAACAGTTGTATTATTTTTCCAACTGTTCTATGATTAAACGGCCCTAATAATTTATTCGCTGGGTTGGTAGGTCCTTTCGCCGGAGACGGGAACGGCAGCTGAGCTGGATTAGACCTCGCGCTAGGTGGTTGTCCTCAGGCGTTTAGAGTAGGGTACAATACAGGGGTATTGGGGGGTGCAGTATTGTCTGTTCCAGGACTTATAATATTTTCATTTTTTTGCGTTTGATTTTTAAATTTTACAATTAACTTTTGGGGTATAGTTTTATATTTATAGATAAAGTACAATATTACAATAATATGGTAACTATCATGATTAATGTTGCAAGTGTTATTATTTGAAAGATATTATTCGTCTGATTGTGTTGTTCGATTATTTCTTTTGCCTGGATGTATTCGAGAGGTTCAAGTTTTGTTACATTATTGTTTACATAGATAGTTTGAGTATAGTCTAACATTGTGCTGGTAATTAATATTTATTCTAATTGGACCGAACAATTAAATGCTTTTATCATGTTATTGCCTTCTATTATAGTTTCTCTATTGATACAGTTTTGGTTTAGGATAGTCTTGGGAAGGTTCCAAGTTGTGATTATATTAGGTTCTACATATTTTATTTCAAAATCAGAATGCGTTTTACTGTATCTACATTGTGTTGGGACCTGGTTTAGTATACCAATTATACACTTATTTACAACTAAGCTTTGAGAACTTGCCGTGTATGTTTGATTATTGTGTAAAAAATATTTGTCATGTATTGTTTCGGTTAGTATGTAACTTTTTCCGTCTGGGTAGGGTATTATTTTAAAAACGGGTGTTTTGGTTATTTCTCTTGGAATGTGGGATATTATCAGGATTTCGTTCGTATCAGATTTAAGCCAAGCTGAAGTTTTAATATTAAGAAGTTTTTCAGAATTGACGTGGATTAATGAGTCGTGTTTTAAAAGTTTTGGATTAAAGATACCTAAGCGTGTCAGTTGCAAACCAAGCTCTATGTCTTCAATGTATTCAGTGAATTGTTGTAAGTTGAAAATTATTAGATTTATCATTTCAAAGTTATTATTTAAATGGTTGGTCAATTCGATTCCTTGGTTAATGACTTCTATTACGTCGTTAAGTTCGCTTATTTGTACATTATTGTTAGATATGTCGGCTATTTTTTGTTGTAATTCTTCTTTATCTTCTTGTTATAAGGTACCGAATAAGTATTTGTAAATTGTTCCCATAAAGACCGCGTTTACTACGTTTTACAATTCGTATACCGTTCATTTCTCTGTTAAGTTTTTCTACTAGATACTGTATTTGTGGTGAGTTATTAAAATGTTGAGTTTGTTTAATAAGTTCTTCATAAGTATTTTCTGTTTTAGTTAAGTTAATAGATAAGTGATAATATTCGTGGTTTATCGGTAAATCTATTGATCCGGTATGAAAGATTAGGTAACCGTTTTTGGCCTGGATAGGGTTTACTTCTAGGTATTGTGTGTTAATTGTCGATAGGAGGCATAACATGAGTATCATGCTCGGGAGTAAGCCTGGAATTATCGTTATTATATTTACTTTTATTAATTTTCTTTTTCTTTTTAAACTTAGACTTATAGTGTGTTATATTTCTACCTCTATTTGTTTCTTCGAAATGTTTCTCATCTATTTGTCTTACATTTCCTGTCTTTTTGAATGGGTTAGTCGTTTTTGATCGAACTAGAGGGGATTCTTTGAAGTTTGTGTCTATGTTAAAGTCGTGTCTATTTTCATTGAGTTTGTCAATTTTGTTTACTTTATTTTGTTGAGTGTTATAGGCAGGGGTTCCTGCAAAAATAAAGATGTCTGCTGGGGTTCGACCAGTTGTGTTGTGTTTTGTGATTGTAAATGTAAAGTATTTTTTCAAATTTTGTGAATTGGTTTTCAGGTTCACTTTCGCTTGTTATTATTCTTAATTTTTCATTAACGGTTTTACGAAATCGCTCAACATCAGAGATTCCATTTTTACTTGTGTGGACACCGAAAAATGAATATACGCACTCAATCCTTTAAATAATTTCACAATCCCTTTATTCGACTTTTCCCTTTAAGCACACGCCACCGAATGCCGCGTCTCGCGTATTCCTCTTTTCTTATGCTCTCTGAAGTGTGTATGCGTTTGTGAGTGAGCTAGGTATACATTCTTATCTCTTAATGCTAGCTTATAAGTAAGAGCGAGATAACAATAATATTCTTATTCCTAACGGGGATATGATCGTATGCTTCTCTCCGCCGCTATGGGCTTCATACCTAAGACTATGCTACTACATGGTACAGTGGGCCTTATGAGTGTTCATCCTACCACAACTCGGCCGTCCTGACTAGCTGATCCCCTGATCATGGTTTATATTGATTGCTTAGTTGTATGATGAATTCTTTTACCTTATTTATACATATGTACATACTATATTAAACTGTTATTATATTATTATTATTGTTTAATTGTGTCTTCGTTTATTTTTCTTGTTGCCTATCCAATGCTTAATATTTTGGATGCTCCAGACACCTTGGTATGGGTTACGAGATATCTGAAAACCTTCTACGTCTTTTAACAAGAATCTGTCGTTTCTTAATACTTTAGATATCACATATGGGCCTTTACACTTTGGAATCAATTTTCTAGAGATGCCTGCTGTACTGTCGAAATTTTTAACCATCACATAATCTCCTTTTTTGTATTCTGATGGCTGTCTGGCGGTCTTGTCATAATGTGTTTTATTATACGCTTGAGCCTTTTTTTGATTATTTTCAACTTCATTTCTAATTTTTACCAAATCCCTATCTTCTTCAGTATTTTCTAATTCCTCTAGTTTTTCTTTTAATTCGTCTACTATTTTTCCTCTTTGCTCTAAACCAAAAAGAACTCTGCTTGGAGTTTGTTTGATGCTGCGGTGTATTATTTAAGACGTGCTCAACTTTATCTATTACTGTGTCCCAATATATGTCTTTCTCTGGTTGTACCAGTTTCGCTATCATTGGACCTAGGCTTCTATTAACTCTTTCAACCTGTCCGTTTTCTTGGGGTGAACCAGTCGCAATCTTCATATGCTTAACATCGAACTCTAACATAAAGTCATCAAATTCCTTAGATGTAAAACAACTTCCCCTATCTGAAATGATGCATTTAGGCTTGCTGTATGCTCTAAAATAGTCCTTCAGGGCTGTAATGACTTCCTTTGTATTAGTGGTCTTTGTGGCGTATAAACGTACGAACTTCGTAAAACCATCGATGACAACAAAAATATGTTTTTTGGATCTGCCTGAGTCGACTGGGCCGTAATGATCGATATGTATTAGTTCAAACGGTTTGCTGCCCTTCGGAATGCAGTGCAGAAATCCTTCCTTGCCTGTCTTAGGGGAGAACGCAACACATTTTAAACAATTTTCTATATGGCTCAAACATTTGTCTTTGGCATTGGGAAACCAATAAGATTTAGAAATAACATCTAACATTTTGTCTCTACCTATGTGTCCGATCTCATTGTGATATTTATATAGAATATGATCTTCCATGTCTGTGGGAACATAAAATAAAAGTCTACCGTCTTTACATTTTCTATAAATTATTCCGTTTCTCATTTCGAACAACTTATGTCCATTTTTTTCCAGCAGTTTCTTGATTTCTTGAACTTTTTGATCCTTGCCTTGGCAGATTACTAAATTGTCTTCAAACGTATTTGATTCCACTATCAAAATATTCGTGCATCTACTAAGAGCATTAACATGCTGCATCCATTTACCCTCTCTATGTATGAGCTCATAATCGTAGTTCTGGAGCTCTAACGCCCATCTAGCTATTCGCGGATTAAGTTCAATCTTGTTAAGCGTCAAAGTAAGAGAATTACAATCAGTTATAATTTTAAAGCGTTTTCCGTACAAATATATTCTAAATCTTCGCAGTGCGTGAATAATTGCCATTGTTTCCAATTCGAAACTGTGATATTTTGCTTCAGCGACTGTTGTTCGCTTCAGTGTATTCAGTGAATTGTTGTAAGTTGAAAATTATTAGATTTATCATTTCAAAGTTATTATTTAAATGGTTGGTCAATTCGATTCCTTGGTTAATGACTTCTATTACGTGGTTAAGTTCGCTTATTTGTACATTATTGTTAGATATGTCGGCTATTTTTTGTTGTAATTCTTCTTTATCTTCTTGTTATAAGGTACCGAATAAGTATTTGTAAATTGTTCCCATAAAGACCGCGTTTACTACGTTTTACAATTCGTATACCGTTCATTTCTCTGTTAAGTTTTTCTACTAGATACTGTATTTGTGGTGAGTTATTAAAATGTTGAGTTTGTTTAATAAGTTCTTCATAAGTATTTTCTGTTTTAGTTAAGTTAATAGATAAGTGATAATATTCGTGGTTTATCGGTAAATCTATTGATCCGGTATGAAAGATTAGGTAACCGTTTTTGGCCTGGATAGGGTTTACTTCTAGGTATTGTGTGTTAATTGTCGATAGGAGGCATAACATGAGTATCATGCTCGGGAGTAAGCCTGGAATTATCGTTATTATATTTACTTTTATTAATTTTCTTTTTCTTTTTAAACTTAGACTTATAGTGTGTTATATTTCTACCTCTATTTGTTTCTTCGAAATGTTTATCATCTATTTGTCTTACATTTCCTGTCTTTTTGAATGGGTTAGTCGTTTTTGATCGAACTAGAGGGGATTCTTTGAAGTTTGTGTCTATGTTAAAGTCGTGTCTATTTTCATTGAGTTTGTCAATTTTGTTTACTTTATTTTGTTGAGTGTTATAGGCAGGGGTTCCTGCAAAAATAAAGATGTCTGCTGGGGTTCGACCAGTTGTGTTGTGTTTTGTGATTGTAAATGTAAAGTATTTTTTCAAATTTTGTGAATTGGTTTTCAGGTTCACTTTCGCTTGTTATTATTCTTAATTTTTCATTAACGGTTTTACGAAATCGCTCAACATCAGAGATTCCATTTTTACTTGTGTGGACACCGAAAAATGAATATACGCACTCAATCCTTTAAATAATTTCACAATCCCTTTATTCGACTTTTCCCTTTAAGCACACGCCACCGAATGCCGCGTCTCGCGTATTCCTCTTTTCTTATGCTCTCTGAAGTGTGTATGCGTTTGTGAGTGAGCTAGGTATACATTCTTATCTCTTAATGCTAGCTTATAAGTAAGAGCGAGATAACAATAATATTCTTATTCCTAACGGGGATATGATCGTATGCTTCTCTCCGCCGCTATGGGCTTCATACCTAAGACTATGCTACTACATGGTACAGTGGGCCTTATGAGTGTTCATCCTACCACAACTCGGCCGTCCTGACTAGCTGATCCCCTGATCATGGTTTATATTGATTGCTTAGTTGTATGATGAATTCTTTTACCTTATTTATACATATGTACATACTATATTAAACTGTTATTATATTATTATTATTGTTTAATTGTGTCTTCGTTTATTTTTCTTGTTGCCTATCCAATGCTTAATATTTTGGATGCTCCAGACACCTTGGTATGGGTTACGAGATATCTGAAAACCTTCTACGTCTTTTAACAAGAATCTGTCGTTTCTTAATACTTTAGATATCACATATGGGCCTTTACACTTTGGAATCAATTTTCTAGAGATGCCTGCTGTACTGTCGAAATTTTTAACCATCACATAATCTCCTTTTTTGTATTCTGATGGCTGTCTGGCGGTCTTGTCATAATGTGTTTTATTATACGCTTGAGCCTTTTTTTGATTATTTTCAACTTCATTTCTAATTTTTACCAAATCCCTATCTTCTTCAGTATTTTCTAATTCCTCTAGTTTTTCTTTTAATTCGTCTACTATTTTTCCTCTTTGCTCTAAACCAAAAAGAACTCTGCTTGGAGTTTGTTTGATGCTGCGGTGTATTATTTAAGACGTGCTCAACTTTATCTATTACTGTGTCCCAATATATGCCTTTCTCTGGTTGTACCAGTTTCGCTATCATTGGACCTAGGCTTCTATTAACTCTTTCAACCTGTCCGTTTTCTTGGGGTGAACCAGTCGCAATCTTCATATGCTTAACATCGAACTCTAACATAAAGTCATCAAATTCCTTAGATGTAAAACAACTTCCCCTATCTGAAATGATGCATTTAGGCTTGCTGTATGCTCTAAAATAGTCCTTCAGGGCTGTAATGACTTCCTTTGTATTAGTGGTCTTTGTGGCGTATAAACGTACGAACTTCGTAAAACCATCGATGACAACAAAAATATGTTTTTTGGATCTGCCTGAGTCGACTGGGCCGTAATGATCGATATGTATTAGTTCAAACGGTTTGCTGCCCTTCGGAATGCAGTGCAGAAATCCTTCCTTGCCTGTCTTAGGGGAGAACGCAACACATTTTAAACAATTTTCTATATGGCTCAAACATTTGTCTTTGGCATTGGGAAACCAATAAGATTTAGAAATAACATCTAACATTTTGTCTCTACCTATGTGTCCGATCTCATTGTGATATTTATATAGAATATGATCTTCCATGTCTGTGGGAACATAAAATAAAAGTCTACCGTCTTTACATTTTCTATAAATTATTCCGTTTCTCATTTCGAACAACTTATGTCCATTTTTTTCCAGCAGTTTCTTGATTTCTTGAACTTTTTGATCCTTGCCTTGGCAGATTACTAAATTGTCTTCAAACGTATTTGATTCCACTATCAAAATATTCGTGCATCTACTAAGAGCATTAACATGCTGCATCCATTTACCCTCTCTATGTATGAGCTCATAATCGTAGTTCTGGAGCTCTAACGCCCATCTAGCTATTCGCGGATTAAGTTCAATCTTGTTAAGCGTCAAAGTAAGAGAATTACAATCAGTTATAATTTTAAAGCGTTTTCCGTACAAATATATTCTAAATCTTCGCAGTGCGTGAATAATTGCCATTGTTTCCAATTCGAAACTGTGATATTTTGCTTCAGCGACTGTTGTTCGCTTTGAAAAATAAAATATTGGGTGTAATTTTCCATCCTCTTTTTTTTTGACATAACACCGCACCGAAACCAAGAGCGCTTGCATCACAGTGCAGTTCTATTTAGTCTTTGAAATTATAAATTGCTAAGACCGGTGCCTGCACCATCTTTTCCTTAAGAGTTGAGAAACAGCTCATTTCCTTTTCTCCAAATTTAAATTTTTCATCTTTTCTCAAAAGGTCATATAACGGTTTCGCTAATGTTGAAAAATCTTTTATAAATCTACGGAAGTATGAACATAAGCCCAGAAAACTTTGCACTGCTTGTATTTTGTCTGGAACTGGAAAATGCTGTATGGCATCTATTCCTTTGTCATCAGCCCTAATGCCTTCACCATTTATAATGAATCCTAAATATTTAATGTTTGTCTGAAGAAACTCACATTTATTCATTCGTAATTCCAATTTATTTTGAGCTAATCTGATAAACACTTCCTTTAAGGTTTCTAAATGCTCCTTCGAGTTCTTGCTAGCAATCATGATGTCGTCCATGTATACAATTACTTTGATATCCCTTATAAGATCCTCGAAGATTTTGTTTACAAACCTTTGGAACACCGCCGATGCAGTTTTCAGGCCCATTGGCATTCTGAGAAATTCGAATTGCCCTAACGGTGTAACAAATGAGGTGTATTTAACTGATTCCTTATTAACGAATACATGAAAATAACCGTTTTTTAAATCAAGCTTCGAAAAAACTTTTTTGTTGACTAGCTTGTCTAAAAGGTCATCGATAAGCGGTATCGGATAATTGTCTTTAATTAAAACTCTGTTCAGTTTTCTAAAGTCTATACAAGCCGTATGTCTCCTGTTTTCTTTTTGACTAAAACAATTGGTGAAGCATATTCTGATTCACTAGGTTGAATAATTCCCTCTTTTAAATAGTCATCTAATAGTTTTTGTAATTTTTCTTTTTCTGAATAGGCAAGTCTTCTTGGGGCGCAGCTAAATGGTTTTGAAGTTTCTAAACAAAGTTTTATTTCGCATTTGACTAAAGGCTCGGTAGGCTTATTAACGCTTAAGTAGTTGCGTTTAATAATCTCCTTTAACTGACTGTTTAAGGCTTGGTTATTGTTTTCGCCGCATATGAAGTTCATTTGCTCATCCTCTAAGTGATCAATGCTACAAATTTCTCTAACAGCTTCTTCATAACTGGGCACAACCGCAGCATAAAGTCCAGAATCCGTCGTGAAGTTGGCTAAAGGCATAACTGTTTCGATGACCGTTTTGCTACCTGCTTCGTTAACAGTTTGACTAACTATACTACTCGCTTCGTTGGCTGTTTTACTAACTGTCGTATTAACTGTTTCATTATCCATTTGACTAACTGTTTCATCAACCTCTTCGTTAACTGTTTCATCAACCTCTTCGTTAACTGTCTCACTAACTGTTTTGCTAACTGTCTCACTAACTGTTTCACTAACTGTTTCACTAACTGTTTCACTAACTGTTTCACTAACTTTTTCACTAACTGTTTCACTAACTGTTTCACTAACTGTTTCACTAACTGTTTCACTAACTAATTCACTAACTGTTTCACTAACTAATTCACTAACTGTTTCACTAACTAATTCACTAACTGTTTCACTAACTAATTCACTAACTGTTTCACTAACAATAGAACTGACTGTTTTACTATTTGCTTTTCTATATCTTTTACTATCGACTGGGTTGACCGTTATCCTTCCCAAGGCGTCTGGATCCAGTTTCAACTGGCACGCTTCCATGAAATTTCGTCCAAGAACTACATTATGACTCATAGACTCGTCTGGGACCACGTACAAATAAAAATAACATTTAACTTTTTCTTTTATAATGTAACATAAGATTTTTCCATGTATTGTCAGTTGGCTTTTATTCAGCCCGAAATAGGTTTCTGAAGCGGATTCTAAATTAATTTCCTTGGATACATTGCTTAACTTTGTAAATGATATTGGACTCCCTGTGTCTATGAGGCATTCTGTAACTAATGGGATTTTATAGCTATTGTGAAAAAAAATCTTGACAAGTCTTACATAATTGTTGATATTGGCGCTCTTGCGCTCCGGGCATTGTCCGACGAAGTGTCCAAATGCCCCACAGGCATAGCAGGATCCGGGCTCCCTCTTTGGCTTGAGACACTCCCTGGCGAAGTGCCCTTTGGAGTTGCAATTGACACAACGTAAGTCCTTATTGGCTGCACCTCCTCCAGTAAGGCGCTTTGATGAACTGCTCCCTGTTTTGTGCTTCGGCAGACGGACTTCCGAGAAAGCCCGCAGAATTTGCATCGGCTCGGAGAAACACTGTATGCGCGCCTGGTTGCGCAACGCTGGTGCTGGGATTCCTTCAATGATGTTTTCCAGGAGCTCCTCTAGATCGATGTTGATGTCGTTGGCCAGCATCACCTTGTCCTCAAAGTAAACAGCAAATTTCTCATCCGGATGCCATTCGCGTTTTTGAAATGCGTTCCTCAGTTCCCCTTTTGACATCTTGACCTCGAATGTCAAGATTAACTGTTCGCATAGCTGGTCGGTCGATTCTAGGATGCGTGTGGCGCTTGCGTGCAGCCAGCGCTGTGCGTTTCCTTTTAGTTTGACAATTAGCAGCATGTGCATGCATCCGTCGTCCAAATTGTAAATCTTTCCGATGTTCTGAAACTGCGTGACCCAATTGCGCGCACATAAGCTGCCGTCAAACTCCATCGTTACCTCTTTTGCCAAGGCAAGCGATGTTGCAGGAGATTCCAGAAGCTTTTTTACATTTCGACTCTGGTGCTGAACAACACTACCAGCGGTTTCTTTTCCAACACTGGTATGTCCCATATCGATGTTATCGGCGGCGATAGTCACCTTGGTGCTGTTAACATTGGCGTCGGTGCTGTTAGCGCATTTGTTAACATTGCCGGGGTTTCCGTTGCTGTTGTTCTCGATGACGTCATTGATCTGGCGAGCATGAGCAGACTTGCTCTTGTTCGCGTCGTCGATATCCGCCTGGATCCTCTGCAGCACAGCCATGTTTGCCTCTATCTCGTCCCGAAGCTTTTTTAGAGTGGCTCTCTCTGCATCCACCAACGATAGCTGATCCAGATCGAGGTTCTCCGGGGATTCTGACTGCAATGACTGCTCGTCGAACGGAATCGTGCGTGTGTCTCCACCCTGTGGCTCTCTCTGCTTTGGCCAGGCTGCAGCTCCATCCAATTCCTCCACCTCTTCTGCTGCTGATCCGTTATTTGGCGGTGAATCGCCACGCGTTTCTGGGGAAATGGCCTGCAGACGCACTATTAGTTCCGCTTTTGTGCCGGAAGTCTGGCGTCCAAGAGCTTCCAACCACTTCTTTAGTTGGAGCACTGAGAATTGATTCCATTTAGTGTCAGGCATAGTGGGTAATGACCACTTCTGATGTTGTGGACGCCGAAAAATGAATATACGCACTCAATCCTCTAAATAATTTCACAATCCCTTTATTCGATTTTTCCCTTTAAGCACACGCCACCGAATGCCGCGTCTCGCGTATTCCTCTTTTCTTATGCTCTCTGAAGTGTGTATGCGTTTGTGAGTGAGCTAGGTATACATTCTTATCTCTTAATGCTAGCTTATAAGTAAGAGCGATATAACAATAATATTCTTATTCCTAACGGGGATATGATCGTATGCTTCTCTCTGCCGCTATGGGCTTCATACCTAAGACTATGCTACTACATGGTACAGTGGGCCTTATGAGTGTTCATCCTACCACACTTGTTATATTTAAAGTTACTCCTTCTGATTCTAACCAAATTTTAAGTGCAATGCACATGACGGCGGAGTCTTTGTCGGCTTTTATTTCTATGGGTTTACCCATATCGTTGAATATGCCAATTCAAGCCAATCTCTACTATTTACTTCTATCAGGGAGGCGTATTTAGAATAAATGTCAATGCATGATAGGAATTGTTTATTGTTTACTAAGTAAAAATCCTTGACATACTTTTCACTGGGACTAAAGGATTCTGGGGTTGTTTCAAGGATTAATTTTGTGTTTCTATGTTCCGTTTTATTTGAAAGTCGATCTCATCAGGAAAGTAAATAACACTTTTCTTAGTGCAAATGTATTCTTTAATGATATCTTATCAAGGGTATCAGTCATTTCATTATAACTGATTTTAATTCTGGTTTTATGGAAATATTTTATTATTTGGACGTCGTCAAAATTGTCTTTTATGAATTCGAATTGTCTGTTATAATAATTAACAGGGGTTTTTGTTATTGAAATGTGATTTTGGTTGTCTTCTTGTGCACTATGCATAGTAGCTGTTGTGAGCAGGGAAGCTGGGTCATCTTCTCCTAGGAAGTTTTCCTTAATTTGAACTCTAGATAGAACGTCAGCTACATGATTTTCTTTACCGGGTAGATATTGAATATTATAATCGTATTCGTTAAGTTTTATCTTCCATCTCTGTAATTTCATATTGGGATCTTTTATGTTATTTAGCCATAAAAGTGGTCTATGATCACTTAATATGGCGAACTTTCTACCGAATAGGTAGGACCTAAAATATTTTGTTGCCCATACTATAGCTAATAGTTCTTTTTCTATAGCCGAATAGTTAAGTTCGTGTTCGTTTAGAGTTCTGCTTGCATAGCAGATGGGTTTATGTTCTTGGGATAATACAGAACCTATGGCTATATTACTAGCGTCTGTTGTCAGTGAAAATTTCTTTTCGAGGTTGGGGTATATTAGGATTAGAAGGCGGACATGTAATCATTATCTTTTGTGTTAATTGCTGCTCCTTTCTTTAATTTGGACGTCATAGGTTTTGCTATTTTTGCAAAATTTGGAATGAACTTACGGTAGAATCCGCAGAGTCCAAGGAATGATTTTATTCCTTTTGTAGTTTTAGGAATAGGAAAATTAATAATTGCATTTATTTTGTTAGGGTTTGGTTTTATACCATCTGTTGTGATAATGTGACCGAGAAATTCTGTTTCTTTCTTCAGAAATTCACATTTATTAAGTTGCAATTTTAGATTAGCTAATCGTAGCTTATCAAATACCTTTTTTAGTGACGTTATGTGTTCTTCCAATGAAGTGGAATAAATGATAATATCATCTAAATAAACTAAACAATCTTTATAAATTAAGTCTTCTAGAAGATTGTTCATGCAGCGTTGAAATGTTGCTGGTGCATTTTTCAGACCAAAAGGCATACGAGTATATTCGTAATGTCCATGTTTTGTTTAAAATGCTGTTTTGGATATTGATTGCTTGTCCATTTGAATTTGATGGAAACCTTTAGCTAAATCAATGGTTGTGAAGTATTGACAGCGTCCAAGCTTGTCTAATATTTCATCCATTGATGATGGTTATTTCATTGAGACTACGATAGTCTATGACTAATCGAAATTTTGGTTTACCAGAAGCATCACTTTTCTTTGGCACAAAGAACTCTTCTGGGTTAGATGATCTGGGGCACTGATTGGATGCTGACTCATCTGTTTTTAAGTGGTGTTTCCGCTTAATTTTCTGGAGGTTTTTCTCATTTTTTTGTATATGTAGAGGGGTTTCCTCTGAATTGGATGATCTGAGGCACTCATTGGTAACCTTTGACTCATCTGATTTTAAGTGGGGTTTCCGCTTAATTTTCCGGAGGGTTTTCTCCTTTTTTGGGGTATGTAGAGGGGTTTCCTCCGAGTTAGATGACTTGGGGCACTCATTGATGGCCTTGGATTCATCTGTTTGGATGTGGTCGTACCACATTTTAAATGTGTAGCCATTTATAGTGACTGTATGTGTTGAATAATTAATCTGAGTGTAGTTGGTTCTAAATAGTTTCTGCCTAATAGTAAGTCATACTTTTCTGAAAAGTTTTGAATATTGAATGTTTGTTTAATGGGACAAAGTTTGCTTGACTGCAATGAAACGCTTTGTTCAACGTTTTAATGCCATTAATAGTGTGGACTTTAACTTTAGAAGGTTTGATTGGAAATTTAAAGAAATTTTGTTTCATAATATTAATTGACGAACCGGTGTCTACTAAGCATTTGAGAGTAATATTATTCATTGTAATTTTTAGGAATGGGTTTCCTCCTCCTCTGAATCGCTTTCTGATTCCGAGGTTGGTTGAAGAAAATTTTCGCATCCTGTATCCCTTCTGTATTGGGCACTATCACTTTCTCTCTGTCGTTTGACGGGAGGGTTTGGGGCACTATTATTTCTTTGTTGAAAATTTAATGGATTCTGGACTCTTCCTGTATTTAATTTTTGTGTGAGTTCTCTTGCTAACCTTGGCTTTGGTTCGCAGGGTTTCGGAGTAGTGCTTGGATTTGACTTAGTTGTGTTATGCATAGCATTGCTCACGAAATTTTGATAGTTTCCCTTATTCATAGAGGTTTGGGGTTGGATTTTGTTAGGATCGGAATAATTTTGGGGTCTTGTTCTGTCATTGAAAGTTATTTCGTATACGCCTTCTTGTTGTGCTATTTGTTTGAGTTTAGATACTGTCGTAATGTCAAATCTAGCAAGAGTCATAAATAACCTATCGGGCAATTTTCTCATGATTACATCTTTGATTGTATTATTTAATGCATTTGTGTATAATACAGTATTATTGATATCATTTTCTAGCATAAGTTTATTCGATATCGTGAATGATTTTATTTCTAATTCTTCGACAAACTTACGTGTGTGTTGTAAATGCGACGGAGTAGTTCTTCACATGGTGTTTGGGTTTTATACTCGCTGATGAGCGCATTCATAAGGGTTGGCCAGGTTGTTGCTCCGGATAACTGGGATACACGTTGAGCATCTCCTGCAAGTTGCATTTCAATTGCGCTGAAGAATACATGCCTTTGCCTGATGTCCGTTGATGGATAGAGCTGAAGTATGAACTCAATCCTTCGGATAAAGGCACTGAGTTCTTGGGTGTTACCGCTGAAGGTTGGTATTTGCCTAATTTGATTCCGATAACAATTTTACTTGCTCGGTTGCCATGGTTGTTGATTTTATTATTTTTTTTTTTTTTTGTTTTTACACTTTCGTTAACCGTATGCAGTAGGTTTGACTATTATGTGTCAAGCACCGATTATACGTAGTTATTTTGCGGATAAAAAGAGTTAATTGTATTACGATATTATGTTCACTTTAGCGCCGATTCGCGTGGTTGAATCTTAAAAGATACGCTTGGTCGTACAAGGATCTTTTGTCACTAGATTGATATTTGTAAACAACTCGCACAACTTTTTCTATTTATCCTACCGACTGCGCCATTTACGAATTCAGACCGAGTGTTTAATAAAAAAAAGAACACAGGAGGTTATTTTATTTATTATTAAACGTTTTATTATTTCCAGTAAAGTAAGAACTAGAGCCTTTGGATTATCACTAGGTTGGATAATGGACTTCGAGGTTGAAGTGGGCTTAGCAGTGTTATCGCGATTGATAACGTACTCAGAACTGAACTAATGTATGGGGACATGTTTGGGTTTATATAGGCGGATTGGGATAGCTTAAGAGCGAAGTTTAAGAGAATAAAGTTATCAACGTCTATTCTCCCGGAAAGAGAGGTGTCTATTCTCCCGTTCAGAGAGGAGCCCCGAAAAATAGGAGTAATTTGAGAATCCTGAGACGATTGTGTGGGCGGAAGTTTTTGTTATTTCAGTTGGCTCGCCAAGTGATCGAATGTTTAGGGGACGTGGACATTGGCTCGCCCCAGAGTCTAGACTTTGGACTTCGGACTTTTGCACTTTGCTGTGCGTAGATGAAAGCTAAGCATAATCAAAGGGCTCTCGATCTTTGAATACATTTCGTACTTAGACATTAATGTGTGTGTGTGATTGTTTACAATAGTGTGTGTGGTTGTGATTGGGGATTTGTGGGTGTAGATATGTTACTTCCCCATCCTTAAGAAAAAAGCCTGTCCTCAGGCGTTTAGAGTAGGGTACAATACAGGGGTATTGGGGGGTGCAGTATTGTCTGTTTCAGGACTTATAATATTTTCATTTTTTTGCGTTTGATTTTTAAATTTTACAATTAACTTTTGGGGTATAGTTTTATATTTATAGATAAAGTACAATATTACAAATAATAACTATCATGATTAATGTTGTAAGTGTTATTATTTGAAAGATATTATTCGTCTGATTGTGTTGTTAGATTATTTCTTTTGCCTGGATGTATTCGAGTGGTTCAAGTTTTGTTACATTATTGTTTACATAGATAGTTTGAGTATAGTCTAACATTGTGTTGGTAATTAATATTTCTTCTAATTGGACCAAACAATTAAATGCTTTTATCATGTTATTGCCTTCTATTATAGTTTCTTTATTGATACAGTTTTGGTTTAGGATAGTCTTGGGAAGGTTCCAAGTTGTGATTATATTAGGCTCTACATATTTTATTTCAAAATCAGAATGTGTTTTACTGTATCTACATTGTGTTGGGACCTGGTTTAGTATACCAATTATACATTTATTAACAACTAAGCTTTGAGAACTTGCCGTGTATGTTTGATTATTGTGTGAAAAATATTTGTCATGTATTGTTTCGGTTAGTATGTAACTTTTTCCGTCTGGGTAGGGTATTATTTAAAAAACGGGTGTTTTGGTTATTTCTCTTGGAATGTGGGATATTATCAGGATTTCGTTCGTATCAGATTTAAGCCAAGCTGAAGTTTTAATATTAAGAAGTTTTTCAGAATTGACGTGGATTAATGAGTCGTGTTTTAAAAGTTTTGGATTAAAGATACCTAAGCGTGTCAGTTGCAAACCAAGCTCTATGTTCTTCAGTGAATTGTTGTAAGTTGAAAATTATTAGATTTATCATTTCAAAGTTATTATTTAAATGGTTGGTCAATTCGATTCCTTGGTTAATGACTTCTATTACTATTCTATTCTATTATTATTATATTCGCTTATTTGTACATTATTTTTAGAGATGTCGGCTATTTTTTGTTGTAATTCTTCTTTATCTTCTTGATCTTCTTTATCTCTTGATTTGTAAATTGTTCCCATAAAGTTAACAAGACCGCGTTTACTACGTTTTACAATTCGTATACCGTTCATTTCTCTGTTAAGTTTTTCTACTAGATACTGTATTTGTGGTGAGTTATTAAAATGTTGAGTTTGCTTAATAAGTTCTTCATAAGTATTTTCTGTTTTAGTTAAGTTAATAGATAAGTGATGATATTCGTGGTTTATCGGTAAATCTATTGATCCGGTTTAAAAGATTGGGTAACCGTTTTTGGCCTGGATAGGGGTTACTTCTAGGTATTGTGTGTTAATTGTCGATAGGAGGCATTACATGAGTATCATGCTCGGGAGTAAGCCTGGAATTATCGTTATTATATTTACTTTTATTAATTTTCTTTTTCTTTTTAAACTTAGACTTATAGTGTGTTATATTTCTACCTCTATTTGTTTCTTCGAAATGTTTATCATCTTACATTTCCTGTCTTTTTGAATGGGCTAGTCGTTTTTGATTTAACTAGAGGGGATTCTTTGAAGTTTGTGTCTATGTTCAAGTCGTGTCTATTTTCATTGAGTTTGTCAATTTTGTTTACTTTATTTTGTTGTGTTATAGGCAGTGGTTCCTGCAAAAATGAAGATGTCTGCTGGGGTTCGACCAGTTGTGTTGTGTTTTGTTTTGTGATTGTAAATTTAAAGTATTTTTTTAAATTTTGTGAATTGGTTTTCAGGTTCATTTTCGCTTGTTATTATTCTTAATTTTTCATTAACGGTTTTATGAAATCGCTCAACGTCAGAGATTCCATTTTTACTTGTTGTTATATTTAATGTTACTCCTTCTGATTCTAACCAAATTTTAAGTGCAATGCACATGAAGGCGAAGTCTTTGTCGGCTTGTATTTCTATGGGTTTACCCATATCGTTGAATATGCGTAAAATAGCGTAAAATAAAATAGTAGCCAATCTCTACTATTTACTTCTATCAGGGAGGCGTATTTAGAATAAATGTCAATGCATGATAGGAATTGTTTATTGTATACTAAGTAAAAATCCGTGACATTTCTCTGGGACTAAAGGATTCTGGGGTTGTTTCAAGGATTAATTTTGTGTTTCTATGTTCCGTTTTATTTGAAAGTCGATCTCATCAGGGAAGTAAATAACACTTTTCTTAGTGCAAATGTATTCTTTAATGATATCTTATCAAGGGTATCAGTCATTTCTTTATAACTGATTTTAATTCTGGTTTTATGGAAATATTTTATTATTTGGACGTCGTCAAAATTGTCTTTTATGAATTCGAATTGTCTGTTATAATAATTAAGAGGGGTTTTTGTTATTGAAATGTGATTTTGGTTGTCTTCTTGTGCACTATGCATAGTAGCTGTTGTGAGCAGGGAAGCTGGGTCATCTTCTCCTAGGAAGTTTTCCTTAATTTGAACTCTAGATAGAACGTCAGCTACATGATTTTCTTTACCGGGTAGATATTGAATATTATAATCGTATTCGTTAAGTTTTATCTTCCATCTCTGTAATTTCATATTGGGATCTTTTATGTTATTTAGCCATAAAAGTGGTCTATGATCACTTAATATGGCGAACTTTCTACCGAATAGGTAGGACCTAAAATATTTTGTTGCCCATACTATAGCTAATAGTTCTTTTTCTATAGCCGAATAGTTAAGTTCGTGTTCGTTTAGAGTTCTGCTTGCATAGCAGATGGGTTTATGTTCTTGGGATAATACAGAACCTATGGCTATATTACTAGCGTCTGTTGTCAGTGAAAATTTCTTTTCGAGGTTGGGGTATATTAGGATTAGAAGGCGGACATGTAATCATTATCTTTTGTGTTAATTGCTGCTCCTTTCTTTAATTTGGACGTCATAGGTTTTGCTATTTTTGCAAAATTTGGAATGAACTTACGGTAGAATCCGCAGAGTCCAAGGAATGATTTTATTCCTTTTGTAGTTTTAGGAATAGGAAAATTAATAATTGCATTTATTTTGTTAGGGTTTGGTTTTATACCATCTGTTGTGATAATGTGACCGAGAAATTCTGTTTCTTTCTTCAGAAATTCACATTTATTAAGTTGCAATTTTAGATTAGCTAATCGTAGCTTATCAAATACCTTTTTTAGTGACGTTATGTGTTCTTCCAATGAAGTGGAATAAATGATAATATCATCTAAATAAACTAAACAATCTTTATAAATTAAGTCTTCTAGAAGATTGTTCATGCAGCGTTGAAATGTTGCTGGTGCATTTTTCAGACCAAAAGGCATACGAGTATATTCGTAATGTCCATGTTTTGTTTAAAATGCTGTTTTGGATATTGATTGCTTGTCCATTTGAATTTGATGGAAACCTTTAGCTAAATCAATGGTTGTGAAGTATTGACAGCGTCCAAGCTTGTCTAATATTTCATCCATTGATGATGGTTATTTCATTGAGACTACGATAGTCTATGACTAATCGAAATTTTGGTTTACCAGAAGCATCACTTTTCTTTGGCACAAAGAACTCTTCTGGGTTAGATGATCTGGGGCACTGATTGGATGCTGACTCATCTGTTTTTAAGTGGTGTTTCCGCTTAATTTTCTGGAGGTTTTTCTCATTTTTTTGTATATGTAGAGGGGTTTCCTCTGAATTGAATGATCTGAGGCACTCATTGGTAACCTTTGACTCATCTGATTTTAAGTGGGGTTTCCGCTTAATTTTCCGGAGGGTTTTCTCCTTTTTTGGGGTATGTAGAGGGGTTTCCTCCGAGTTAGATGACTTGGGGCACTCATTGATGGCCTTGGATTCATCTGTTTGGATGTGGTCGTACCACATTTTAAATGTGTAGCCATTTATAGTGACTGTATGTGTTGAATAATTAATCTGAGTGTTAGTTGGTTCTAAATAGTTTCTGCCTAATAGTAAGTCATATTTTTCTGAAAAGTTTTGAATATTGAATGTTTGTTTAATGGGACAAAGTTTGCTTGACTGCAATGAAACGCTTTGTTCAACGTTATAATGCCATTAATAGTGTGGACTTTAACTTTAGAAGGTTTGATTGGAAATTTAAAGAAATTTTGTTTCATAATATTAATTGACGAACCGGTGTCTACTAAGCATTTGAGAGTAATATTATTCATTGTAATTTTTAGGAATGGGTTTCCTCCTCCTCTGAATCGCTTTCTGATTCCGAGGTTGGTTGAAGAAAATTTTCGCATCCTGTATCCCTTCTGTATTGGGCACTATCACTTTCTCTCTGTCGTTTGACGGGAGGGTTTGGGGCACTATTATTTCTTTGTTGAAAATTTAATGGATTCTGGACTCTTCCTGTATTTAATTTTTGTGTGAGTTCTCTTGCTAACCTTGGATTTGGTTCGCAGGGTTTCGGAGTAGTGCTTGGATTTGACTTAGTTGTGTTATGCATAGCATTGCTCACGAAATTTTCGATAGTTTCCCTTATTCTTAGAGGTTTGGGGTTGGATTTTGTTAGGATCGGAATAATTTTGGGGTCTTGTTCTGTCATTGAAAGTTATTTCGTATACGCCTTCTTGTTGTGCTATTTGTTTGAGTTTAGATACTGTCGTAATGTCAAATCTAGCAAGAGTCATAAATAACCTATCGGGCAATTTTCTCATGATTACATCTTTGATTGTATTATTTAATGCATTTGTGTATAATACAGTATTATTGATATCATTTTCTAGCATAAGTTTATTCGATATCGTGAATGATTTTATTTCTAATTCTTCGACGAACTTACGTGTGTGTTGTAAATGCGACGGAGTAGTTCTTCACATGGTGTTTGGGTTTTATACTCGCTGATGAGCGCATTCATAAGGGTTGGCCAGGTTGTTGCTCCGGATAACTGGGATACACGTTGAGCATCTCCTGCAAGTTGCATTTCAATTGCGCTGAAGAATACATGCCTTTGCCTGATGTCCGTTGATGGATAGAGCTGAAGTATGAACTCAATCCTTCGGATAAAGCCACTGAGTTCTTGGGTGTTACCGCTGAAGGTTGGTATTTGCCTAATTTGGCTTAAGGCTTGATTAAGATGGGATAGTTCTTTTGCGGATAAAAAGAGTTAATTGTATTACGATATTATGTTCACTTTTAGCGCCGATTCGCGTGGTTCAATCTTAAAAGATACGCTTGGTCGTACAAGGATCTTTTGTCACTAGATTGATATTTGTAAACAATTCGCACAACTTTTTCTATTTATCCTACCGACTGCGCCATTTACGAATTCAGACCGAGTGTTTAATAAAAAAAAGAACACAGGAGGTTATTTTATTTATTATTAAACGTTTTATTATTTCCAGTAAAGGAAGAACTAGAGCCTTTGGATTATCACTAGGTTGGATAATGGACTTCGAGGTTGAAGTGGGCTTAGCAGTGTTATCGCGATTGATAACGTACTCAGAACTGAACTAATGTATGGGGACATGTTTGGGTTTATATAGGCGGATTGGGATAGCTTAAGAGCGAAGTTTAAGAGAATAAAGTTATCAACGTCTATTCTCCCGGAAAGAGAGGTGTCTATTCTCCCGTTCAGAGAGGAGCCCCGAAAAATAGGAGTAATTTGAGAATCCTGAGACGATTGTGTGGGCGGAAGTTTTTGTTATTTCAGTTGGCTCGCCAAGTGATCGAATGTTTAGGGGACGTGGACATTGGCTCGCCCCAGAGTCTAGACTTTGGACTTCGGACTTTTGCACTTTGCTGTGCGTAGATGAAAGCTAAGCATAATCAAAGGGCTCTCGATCTTTGAATACATTTCGTACTTAGACATTAATGTGTGTGTGTGATTGTTTACAATAGTGTGTGTGGTTGTGATTGGGGATTTGTGGGTGTAGATATGTTACTTCCCCATCCTTAAGAAAAAAGCCTGTCCTCAGGCGTTTAGAGTAGGGTACAATACAGGGGTATTGGGGGGTGCAGTATTGTCTGTTTCAGGACTTATAATATTTTCATTTTTTTGCGTTTGATTTTTAAATTTTACAATTAACTTTTGGGGTATAGTTTTATATTTATAGATAAAGTACAATATTACAATAATAACTATCATGATTAATGTTGTAAGTGTTATTATTTGAAAGATATTATTCGTCTGATTGTGTTGTTAGATTATTTCTTTTGCCTGGATGTATTCGAGTGGTTCAAGTTTTGTTACATTATTGTTTACATAGATAGTTTGAGTATAGTCTAACATTGTGTTGGTAATTAATATTTCTTCTAATTGGACCAAACAATTAAATGCTTTTATCATGTTATTGCCTTCTATTATAGTTTCTCTATTGATACAGTTTTGGTTTAGGATAGTCTTGGGAAGGTTCCAAGTTGTGATTATATTAGGCTCTACATATTTTATTTCAAAATTAGAATGTGTTTTACTGTATCTACATTGTGTTGGGACCTGGTTTAGTATACCAATTATACATTTATTAACAACTAAGCTTTGAGAACTTGCCGTGTATGTTTGATTATTGTGTGAAAAATATTTGTCATGTATTGTTTCGGTTAGTATGTAACTTTTTCCGTCTGGGTAGGGTATTATTTAAAAAACGGGTGTTTTGGTTATTTCTCTTGGAATGTGGGATATTATCAGGATTTCGTTCGTATCAGATTTAAGCCAAGCTGAAATTTTAATATTAAGAAGTTTTTCAGAATTGACGTGGATTAATGAGTCGTGTTTTAAAAGTTTTGGATTAAAGATACCTAAGCGTGTCAGTTGCAAACCAAGCTCTATGTCTTCAATGTGTTCAGTGAATTGTTGTAAGTTGAAAATTATTAGATTTATCATTTCAAAGTTATTATTTAAATGGTTGGTCAATTCGATTCCTTGGTTAATGACTTCTATTACTATTCTATTCTATTATTATTATATTCGCTTATTTGTACATTATTTTTAGAGATGTCGGCTATTTTTTGTTGTAATTCTTCTTTATCTTCTTGATCTTCTTTATCTCTTGATTTGTAAATTGTTCCCATAAAGTTAACAAGACCGCGTTTACTACGTTTTACAATTCGTATACCGTTCATTTCTCTGTTAAGTTTTTCTACTAGATACTGTATTTGTGGTGAGTTATTAAAATGTTGAGTTTGCTTAATAAGTTCTTCATAAGTATTTTCTGTTTTAGTTAAGTTAAAAGATAAGTGATGATATTCGTGGTTTATCGGTAAATGTATTGATCCGGTTTAAAAGATTGGGTAACCGTTTTTGGCCTGGATAGGGGTTACTTCTAGGTATTGTGTGTTAATTGTCGATAGGAGGCATTACATGAGTATCATGCTCGGGAGTAAGCCTGGAATTATCGTTATTATATTTACTTTTATTAATTTTCTTTTTCTTTTTAAACTTAGACTTATAGTGTGTTATATTTCTACCTCTATTTGTTTCTTCGAAATGTTTATCATCTTACATTTCCTGTCTTTTTGAATGGGCTAGTCGTTTTTGATCTAACTAGAGGGGATTCTTTGAAGTTTGTGTCTATGTTAAAGTCGTGTCTATTTTCATTGAGTTTGTCAATTTTGTTTACTTTATTTTGTTGAGTGTTATAGGCAGGGGTTCCTGCAAAAATGAAGATGTCTGCTGGGGTTCGACCAGTTGTGTTGTGTTTTGTTTTGTGATTGTAAATGTAAAGTATTTTTTTAAATTTTGTGAATTGGTTTTCAGGTTCATTTTCGCTTGTTATTATTCTTAATTTTTCATTAACGGTTTTATGAAATCGTTCAACGTCAGAGATTCCATTTTTACTTGTTATATTTAATGTTACTCCTTCTGATTCTAACCAAATTTTAAGTGCAATGCACATGAAGGCGAAGTCTTTGTCGGCTTTTATTTCTATGGGTTTACCCATATCGTTGAATATGCGTAAAAAAGCGTAAAATAAAATAATAGCCAATCTCTACTATTTACTTCTATCAGGGAGGCGTATTTAGAATAAATGTCAATGCATGATAGGAATTGTTTATTGTATACTAAGTAAAAATCCATGACATACTTTTCTCTGGGACTAAAGGATTCTGGGGTTGTTTCAAGGATTAATTTTGTGTTCCTATGTTCAGTTTTAGCGATGTTACAGATTTCACATTCGTTTATGATGTTTTGGATAAGTTTTTGGTAATCAGGGTAATAGTAAAGTTCTTTGAACTGAAGTGTGAGTTTTTCTATACCAGGGTGTAATAATTCTTTATGTGTTTTGAGAATGATTTCCTTGAATACGCCTTGAAGGCGTATGTTTGAATGTCTATTAGTTTTCTGCTGGTTTTCATAGTTTTAGTGAAACTGTCGGGACTTATGATTTGAATATACGCATTTTGAAATATTTGAAAGTCGATCTCATCAGGAAAGTAAATAACACTTTTCTTAGTGCAAATGTATTCTTTAATGATATCTTTAGCAAGGGTATCAGTCATTTCTTTATAACTGATTTTAATTCTGGTTTTATGGAAATATTTTATTATTTGGACGTCGTCAAAATTGTCTTTTATGAATTCGAATTGTCTGTTATAATAATTAAGAAGGGTTTTTGTTATTGAAATGTGATTTTGGTTGTCTTCTTGTGCACTATGCACAGTAGCTGTTGTGAGCAGGGAAGCTGGGTCATCTTCTCCTAGGAAGTTTTCCTTAATTTGAACTCTAGATAGAACGTCAGCTACATGATTTTCTTTACCGGGTAAATATTGAATATTATAATCGTATTCGTTAAGTTTTATCTTCCATCTCTGTAATTTCATATTGGGATCTTTTATGTTATTTAGCCATAAAAGTGGTCTATGATCACTTAATATGTCGAACTTTCTACCGAATAGGTAGGACCTAAAATATTTTGTTGCCCATACTATAGCTAATAGTTCTTTTTCTATAGCCGAATAGTTAAGTTCGTGTTCGTTTAGAGTTCTGCTTGCATAGCAGATGGGTTTATGTTCTTGGGATAATACAGCACCTATGGCTATATTACTAGCGTCTGTTGTCAGTGAAAATTTCTTTTCGAGGTTGGGGTATATTAGGATTGGATCGGACGTGATGAGTACTTTTAGTTTCTCGAAGCCGGACATGTAATCATTATCTTTTGTGTTAATTGATGCTCCTTTCTTTAATTTGGACGTCATAGGCTTTGCTATTTTTGCAAAATTTGGAATGAACTTACGGTAGAATCCGCAGAGTCCAAGGAATGATTTTATTCCTTTTGTAGTTTTAGGAATAGGAAAATTAATAATTGCATTTATTTTGTTAGGGTTTGGTTTTATACCATCTGTTGTGATAATGTGACCGAGAAATTCTGTTTCTTTCTTCAGAAATTCACATTTATCAAGTTGCAATTTTAGATTAGCTAATCGTAGCTTATCAAATACCTTTTTTAGTGACGTTATGTGTTCTTCCAATGAAGTGGAATAAATGATAATATCATCTAAATAAACTAAACAATCTTTATAGATTAAGTCTTCTAGAAGATTGTTCATGCAGCGTTGAAATGTTGCTGGTGCATTTTTCAGACCAAAAGGCATACGAGTATATTCGTAATGTCCATGTTTTGTTGAAAATGCTGTTTTGGATATTGATTGCTTGTCCATTTGAATTTGATGGAAACCTTTAGCTAAATCAATGGTTGTGAAGTATTGACAGCGTCCAAGCTTGTCTAATATTTCATCCATTACTGGAATAGGGAATTTGTCGTCGATGGTTATTTCATTGAGACTACGATAGTCTATGACTAATCGAAATTTTGGTTTACCAGAAGCATCACTTTTCTTTGGCACAAAGAACTCTTCTGGGTTAGATGATCTGGGGCACTGATTGGATGCTGACTCATCTGTTTTTAAGTGGTGTTTCCGCTTAATTTTCTGGAGGTTTTTCTCCTTTTTTGTATATATAGAGGGGTTTCCTCTGAATTGAATGATCTGAGGCACTCATTGGTAACCTTTGACTCATCTGATTTTAAGTGGGGTTTCCGCTTAATTTTCCGGAGGGTTTTCTCCTTTTTTGGGGTATGTAGAGGGGTTTCCTCCGAGTTAGATGACTTGGGGCACTCATTGATGGCCTTGGATTCATCTGTTTGGATGTGGTCGTACCACATTTTAAATGTGTAGCCATTTATAGTGACTGTTTGTGTTGAATAATTAATCTGAGTGTTAGTTGGTTCTAAATAGTTTCTGCCTAATAGTAAGTCATATTTTTCTGAAAAGTTTTGAATATAGAATGTTTGTTTAATGGGACAAAGTTTGCTTGACTGCAATGAAACGCTTTGATTCAACGTTATAATGCCATTAATAGTGTGGACTTTAACTTTAGAAGGTTTGATTGGAAATTTAATTTAATTTTTAAGAATGGGTTTCCTCCTCCTCTGAATCGCGTTCTGATTCCGAGGTTGGTTGAATAAAATTTTCGCATTCTGTATCCATTCTGTATTGGGCACTATCACTTTCTCTCTGTCGTTTGACAGGAGGGTTTGGGGCACTATTATTTCTTTGTTGAAAATTTAATGGATTCTGGACTCTTCCTGTATTTAATTTTTGTGTGAGTTCTCTTGCTAACCTTGGATTTGGTTCGCAGGGTTTCGGAGTAGTGCTTGGATTTGACTTAGTTGTGTTATGCATAGCATTGCTCACGAAATTTTGATAGTTTCCCTTATTCATAGAGGTTTGGGGTTGGATTTTGTTAGGATCGGAATAATTTTGGGGTCTTGTTCTGTCATTGAAAGTTATTTCGTATACGCCTTCTTGTTGTGCTATTTGTTTGAGTTTAGATACTGTCGTAATGTCAAATCTAGCAAGAGTCATAAATAACCTATCGGGCAATTTTCTCATGATTACATCTTTGATTGTATTATTTAATGCATTTGTGTATAATAAGTATTATTGATATCATTTTCCAGCATAAGTTTATTCGATATCGTGAATGATTTTATTTCTAATTCTTCGACGAACTTACGTGTGTGTTGTAAATGCGACGGAGTAGTTCTTCACATGGTGTTTGGGTTTTATACTCGCTGATGAGCGCATTCATAAGGGTTGGCCAGGTTGTTGCTCCGGATAACTGGTTGAGCATCTCCTGCAAGTTGCATTTCAATTGCGCTGAAGAATACATGCCTTTGCCTGATGTCCGTTGATGGATAGAGCTGAAGTATGAACTCAATCCTTCGGATAAAGGCACTGAGTTCTTGGGTGTTACCGCTGAAGGTTGGTATTTGCCTAATTTGGCTTAAGGCTTGATTAAGATGGGATTCCGATAACAATTTTACTTGCTCGGTTGCCATGGTTGTTGATTTTATTTTTCTTTTTTTTTGTTTTTACACTTTCGTTAACCGTATGCAGTAGGTTTGACTATTATGTGTCAACCACCGATTATACGTAGTTATTTTGCGGATAAAAAGAGTTAATTGTATTACGATATTATGTTCACTTAAGCGCCGATTTGCGTGGTTCAATCTTAAAAGATACGCTTGGTCGTACAAGGATCTTTTGTCACTAGATTGATATTTGTAAACAACTCGCACAACTTTTTCTATTTATCCTACCGACTGCGCCATTTACGATTTCAGACCGAGTGTTTAATAAAAAAAAGAACACAGGAGGTTATTTTATTTATTATTAAACGTAATAAAGTAAAGGAAGAACTAGAGCCTTTGGATTATCACTAGGTTGGATAATGGACTTCGAGGTTGAAGTGGGCTTAGCAGTGTTATCGCGATTGATAACGTACTCAGAACTGAACTAATGTATGGGGACATGTTTGGGTTTATATAGGCGGATTGGGATAGCTTAAGAGCGAAGTTTAAGAGAATAAAGTTATCAACGTCTATTCTCCCGGAAAGAGAGGTGTCTATTCTCCCGTTCAGAGAGGAGCCCCGAAAAATAGGAGTAATTTGAGAATCCTGAGACGATTGTGTGGGCGGAAGTTTTTGTTATTTCAGTTGGCTCGCCAAGTGATCGAATGTTTAGGGGACGTGGACATTGGCTCGCCCCAGAGTCTAGACTTTTGGACTTCGGACTTTTGCACTTTGCTGTGCGTAGATGAAAGCTAAGCATAATCGATGGGCTCTCGATCTTTGAATACATTTCGTACTTAGACATTAATGTGTGTGTGTGATTGTTTACAATAGTGTGTGTGGTTGTGATTGGGGAGTTGTGGGTGTAGATATGTTACTATATATATATTATATATTATTATTATGATCAGTTCCTGCATGAATCGACTTCATACAACAACTTTACCCAACATCTGACATCCGTCAGTTACACTTTCTCTTCAGTGCGATTGAAATTCAAATTGTGGGTGACGCCCAACGAGTATTCCAGCTCAGCGCAGCTAACACATAATGAGGGAAGCCCTAAACGCTGAGTTCAAGACCCTAACACCTTTTGAAGAACTTTTAAGACGTCTATATAACACACAATTCAATGGATCAGTTCGTATGTTCATAGAAGAACTTGAAGCAAAATTTTTTATAATAACAAATAAGCTAGCCTTAGAAAATATCGAACTAAATAATCATATTTATACAAACAGTAAAGTATACTCTACATGCAATTAGCTGGATTTGACATAACAACAGTTAATAAATTAAAGCAGCAAGAGGGTTGTTATGACAATACATGGTCCGATCGCCCAAAATCCCAAAACACTCAGAACACCCGAATAAAAATCAACACAGTCCAAACTACAAAAACGCATCAAATAATCAAATAAAAAGCAAAACTTTAACCAAGCATCACCTAGCCAAAATAAAAACCAATATAACAATAAAAATAATAACAGCGATGACCAATCTTTGAAAAACCTATATAAAGAATAAAGACAAAAACTCGACCAAGAAACGGCACAAAAACCTGTAATTTTCTTTCATTTTGGAACAGAAACAAATCACTTTGCTGTTCAGCAATCAAAACAACTTTATTCTTATCATTCTTTAAAATTCCGCGCCTGTTTTCGAACGACACACGAAATCCGTTTTTAATTGCCTTCGACACCGACATAAAGTTGCATTGTAAATTCTTTACAAAGAGTACGTCGATCAATTCAAATGATGATTTGCGCCAGGTTATTTTCACTGTACCACGACCGTCAGCCATAATACACTTATTGCCAGCCAAATGAATGCGCTCTTTATGCTCTCTGAAGTTTTTGAAGGAGCCGTTGCTCCCGAATCAAGGCACCACATATTTTTTGGCAATTCGCCAAGCTGTACAGTTGAACAGAGCACAGAGAATGATTTCTCGGTATTTAAGTCTTCGCTCTCTCTATGTTCTCCTTTCCTTTGCCTACAGTTTACAGCTTTGTGGCCGCTGCGGCCACAATTCCAACAATTAACTGTTCTTTTCCCGTTAGGCAGTTGCTGATTATTTACTTGCACACTCTTCTTCATGTCACCTCTCGGTTTTTGTTTCGCAGACATAAAAATTGTTCACATGACTTGAAACAACTTCTGTTTCAGACATTTTCATGTGCAACAACTGCTTTAGCAAACGTATAGTGCCGGTCCTGAGGGAGTGTGGATTTCACTAAGCTTTGCCATGCCTCTACAGCCGTCTCACAGTTTTTTATAAGGTTAATTTGTTGTCTTAATGCAGCGTTATATTTGCTAATGCTTTTTCGTCCGTCGCGTTGAACAAAGCCTTTAGCTCAGCACTATCATTTTCGTTTTTAACAACACGTCCACACACTACCCCCAATAACTCCGAATGAATTAAGACACTCTTCATTTGTACAGCCCACGCACTGTAGTTTTCATCATCAAGCTTTTCTATTTGGTTTATTGATGAACTCATTTTTATTTTGATAATTTTTTCTTATTAAATCTCCGAATCACAATATTTAAAGATGCCGAATATTCTAATCCGTTTAGAAATATTCACTTTTATGTCCGCGTGAGCTGGGCCCATAACCTATTCGCTTCAAATAGTTATTGTGACTGATCTTGAGTACAATATTACTACATGCAGGCAGCCAAATTACATGCTAATGGGAGTCTCACAATAAGACAAAAAAGCTTTTGGTTACCGCGACCAAAAGAGGGAGACACAGTGCATTGACCTTATTACATACATATTTTCAACATGAATTATTAAAGAGAGAAGGGAAAAATAAAAAAAGGGTGAGAGAGGGTCGCGAGTAAATTCGGTTGGATTCTCTATTTATATTCAATCGGCTACTGCCGCCTCTCCATTGAAACAAATAATTTATTCGCAGTGTGTCCTTTCGAATTCTTTCTTTTCTTGTAAATACATGGAGAGAAAAATTCAAAAATACTTTAAAATACTAAAAAATTACAAATATATTTACTTTTACTAATTGGCTTCCATGAAATTTTTTTTTTTTTTCGTGTATGATAAAAAATGAAATTTTGTGCACCGTCAAAATGATGACCTCTCGTAAAATTTTCTCAGTGTATTTTATGGAATATTTTCAATAAAAATTTTTCGTAAATAAAACTCACTCAACTTTTCACTACTTGGCGAAAGATCGATCTCCCGGCGCAGATGAAATGAAATTAAAGCGTGGCATTTTCCACAAATACTTTGAGAAGGTATCATTTCGGATTACACGACTGCAAACAAACTTTTATAAATCTTTACTCGAAAATTTAAGCGAGCACTCTCCGAAAATAAACTCTTCTTAAAAAAAAAAATAATTAGTTTAGGTTCAATTTAAGCAAGTAAAATTACAAAATGACATGACTAAGTCTCCAACTCGAGTACACATTTTTTTATAGCTTATTGTTAAACTTAAAATACTTCATTTAAAAATTTAACTTCTTTCTCTCTCCGTTCAAAATTGCGGTTCGGGGATTAATACATTTAAGTAAAGGTTAGGTCAGACATTTAGCATTTCTACATATAATTTATAATTTTGATTATTGATTATTGCTTTTTTTAATTAATTTAAATAACCCTCCTGGGGTCCCGGTTTATCGCCGTTTGCGATCCCGCTGCTGCTGCTTATCCTCTTCTGCTGCTCGCTGGTAAGGCTCTCCACTAAACGACCTGATTAGGTTGTTTCCTCTCCTTCTGCCCGCCTGTGGCTGCCCCAGTCGACCCTTGGGGTCAGGGCAGTGATGCTGAGGCGCGATGGCTACGCCATGCGAAGATTTTTCCGGCTTAAATCTTTCCTGGAAAACACACGTAACCTTAACCCGCGCACTGATAATGTCGAGGAAGACTCACTCTAATACTATTTCCCGCGACAAAAAAAATTCTCACGCCCGCAGGTTACGATTCTTTTTCCGGCACGAACTTTCCACAACTTGACTCGTCGACTGTTTTATTAGAAAGAAAATGATCCGGAAACTAAACCCGAGGTGCAGGCCAATGGCGGAAATCACTGGGTTTCAACCCAGTCTTTTTGCATAATCGAATTATCCCAAAACTTTCCGGGTGCAGCTGATAAGGGTTGCATCCCGTCTAGTATATTTCAGCTACTTAATACTGCATCTAGCGTGACCCTAAATTAGTGTGTCACCGTCGACCGCAAGCTTCTTATCTATTATTTATCGGGAACTATATTATATATGTCGTGGCGAAAATAATGAGTATGCGTGTAGTCGCTGTTTACTTCTTCTCCAAGTTCCCTTTGCTATTATGCGTGTTCCTATTTATGAACACGTGGCGAAAATAATGAATGCGTTTAGTCGCCGTTTACTTCTTCTCCATGTTCCCTTTGCTATTATGCGTGTTCCTATTTATTGTCAATGTGTGAGGATGAATAGATGAATTATCTAGGATTTTGCAAAAACGAGAGCGATAGAGCTGTTGCTGAACGTGGCCACTTGCGCTGCTTGGTTAGAAAGGGAAAACTATATAATGAAAAGGAAATGCCAAAAATTGAGAAGAGACAAAGCAGGCTGCACGAAACGGGAGTGAGGGCATTAATCGTGGAGAAGCCAAAGCAGACGCAAGTGGACTCGTTGACTGCGCACAGCTGCATAAAAATTATATTGTGAAAAGAGTTATGAGCAACGCTGATATGGACGGACGGACGGACGGCGAGGCCCCTGATATTCATAACCCGACATCAGAAGTGGGATCTGTGCCACACCCTGCATTTTCTGAGGATCAGTGGCGTGCAGTAGTGGAAATGCAAAATCGGAATTTTGCTGAACTTGTAAAAATCATGCAAGTGACGCCGGCACGTGAGCAGCAACCTAGTTATGATGTTAAGCTACCCAAATTTAACCCTGATGCTGCATGCGTAGAGGCAGCAAAGTGGTGTTCAACAACCGATATAATTCTAACTGAGCACCCCCTTAAAGGAAGTAAATTGATCATCGCACTAAGTAACTGCATGGAAGGAACTGCATCTCAGTGGCTAACACAAATCTCGTACCAGGGTATGACTTGGCAAGAGTTCCAGGAATTATTTCTGCAGCGCTTTGAAACCGAAGAGACGCCGGCCGCTACGTTTTTAAATTTACTCAACAGCCGCCCGACTGCCGACGAATGTTACGCGGTGTATGCGAGTCGGCTGGTGACGACGCTGACTACAAAGTGGCGGAATATGGAAATAGAAGAAATTGCCGTTACAACTGTTCTTGCGCATATGGCAAAGATTGACAGTCGTTTGCAGCGCGTCCTCTTCACATCCAATGTGCGTACCAGAAGTAAGCTACAGGCGGAGTTAAAAGCGTTTACGTTCGACAAGAAGCGACATGCTCGAGATGACAACCTTGGACCTGACCAGAAGAACCGTAAGGCATCGCCAGTTGTATGCCACTTCTGTTCAAAGCCGGGACATCGAATTGCTGAATGCCGAAGTAAAGTGCGACAAGATAGACAGGCGAAACCGCAGCGTGAAAAATCAAATGTTACGTGCTATCGGTGCGGCCAACCGGGACATTTCTCCAACCAGTGCCCGAAAAACGGAAGTGCAGCCAAACAAGATGTGACTCAACAGAAGACTGTTAACCAATGTTGTGTGACTGAGCCAAAGGGAAGCTTGCATCAACGAGGTGAGATCTATGCAATTTGTTTCTATTCCGGTGCAGAGTGCTCCCTTATTAAAGACGACATTAGCAGTAAGTTATCTGGTAAACGTATAAACAATACTGTAATGATAAAAGGCATTGGTGGTGGCAGTGTGTGCAGTACATTGCAAATCTTGAGTGAAGTCACTATAAACGAAAATATTATGGAAATATTATTTCATGTAGTCCCGAACGAGCAAATGAGGAATGATATTCTGATAGGGCGAGAAATACTTAAACAAGGCTTTTATGTAATTTTGGCATCCGATAATTTTAAAGTTGTAAAATCAAAAACTGTTTTGATTGTTCTTACAAAGGCTGGTTTTACCTTTAACCTTGCTAAATTCAGTTTTCTCAAAACAACGGTTCAGTATTTGGGCTATGAAGTGCGAGCGGGAGAAATTCGTCCGAATGTGCGAAAGATAGCTTCATTAAGCTCCTTGCCTCCTCCTCAAACTGTCTCCGGCGTTAGACAATTCATTGGCTTGGCCTCTTACTTTCGCAAATTCGTGCCTGGATTCTCCCAACTTATGAAACCATTGTATTCACTTTCGTCTGGTAGCGGCAAGATTACATGGAGCGCTGAGCTGGAAGAGATCAGACTTAAAGTTGTGACGATCCTCACAAATGAGCCTGTTCTGGTAATCTTCGACCCGCAATATCCTATTGAGTTGCACACTGATGCAAGTGCCTGTGGATATGGAGCGATACTTTTGCACCGTATAGAAAGTAAGCCCCATGTAATCGAATACTTCAGCAAAACAACTACCTCTGTTGAATCTAGATATCACTCCTACGAGCTGGAAACCTTGGCAGTGGTAAAAGCCGTTAAACATTTTTGCCATTACCTAATTGGCCGTGAGTTCGTTGCCTATACAGACTGCAATTCATTAAAAGCTTCTCGCACAAAAATAGATTTAACCCCCAGAGTTCACCGCTGGTGGGCCTACTTACAATCGTTTAATTTCGAAATTCAATATAGAGAGGGTAAGCGTATGGCTCATGTGGATTTCCTATCAAGAAATCCTTTATCACCCGAACACATTTTGTCAATAAACAAGATTCCCGAAAAACGAGTAAATCTGTCTGAAATTTCAAGTACTTGGCTTCTTGCTGAGCAACGGTTAGACCTTGAGATAATAGAAATTGTTAACAAATTGGAGTCACATTGAATTGGCCGAAAACTTGGCCAAAACGTATGATTTGCGAAAAGGTGTATTATATCGCAAGGTCCAAAGACCCAAAGCTTTCAAATGGTCAGTAATTAACCAGGTACACGAGTCGATAATGCATTTATCATAGGGTGGCAAAAGACACTTGATAAAGTGTACCAGTATTATTGGTTCGCTAAAATGAACAAGTATGTTCGAAAATTTGTTTCAAACTGCATAACTTGTAGATCAGTGAAATCATCTTCCGGGAATGCTCAGGCGGAACTTCATTCCATTCCGAAGACAAGTATACCGTGGCACACCATCCACATAGATATAACGGGTAAATTAAGCGGCAAGAGCGATTTGAAGGAGTATGTCATTGTTCAGATCGATGCCTATACAAAGTTTGTTTATCTGTATCACACCTTAAAGATAGATGCCGAAAGCTGTGTTAATGCTATGAAATCTTCCATATCCATATTTGGAGTACCAGATCGCATCATCGCCGACCAGGGCAGATGTTTTACTAGCTCTAAGTTTTCAGAGTTTTGCGTATCGCAGAAAGTTGAACTTCACTTGATTGCTACGGGAATGAGCCGTGCAAATGGACAAGTGGAACGGGTGATGGAAACACTGAAAAATTTGTTGTCAGTGGTAGAATCAAGTCAACGATCGTGGCAGGACGCACTTGGCGAAGTCCAGCTTGCACTGAATTGTACAATTTCTCGTGCCACTGAGGCAAGTCCGTTAGAAATGTTAATTGGTAAACAGGCTCGACCCCTTGGATTAGTTCCCCCATGTGAGACCGAATGTGAAATAGATTTCGCAACTGTTAGAGCTCATGCGACAGAAAATATGAAATCCTTAGCGTCTTACGACAAATCCCGATTTGATAGCAGTAGGGCAGCCGTTGACAAACACCACGTAGGTGACTATGTGCTATTGAGGAATGAAGAAAGACACCAAACTAAGTTAGATCCGAAATTCAGAGGACCGTTTTTGGTAACTGAAGTAATAGAGGGTGACAGGTATACACTAAAGTCGTTGACGAGTAACCGATCGTTCAAGTATTGCCATGAAGATATACGTAAAATGCCGGATGCAGAAATCCCGAATGAGTTAAACGAGAATGTAGAGCAATAGCTGAAATATAGAAACAGTTGAATGAAAAGAAAAGCCCGCCAATGAGTTCTTTTGTGAACGAGAGATATCCGTCTAGGTGAGACGATGAATTGTGAGTTATCCGTCTAGGTGAGACGATGAATTGTGAGTTATCCGTCAGGTGAGACGATGAATTGTGAGTTATCCGTCTAGGTGAGACGATGAATTGTGAGTTATCCGTCAGGTGAGACAATGAATTGTGAGTTATCCGTCCAGGAGAGACGATGAGTTTGGATTGAATTAATAATCAAGTGTGTGTGAACTGGCGGAAGATCGATATATAGAAATCGATAAATGATAATGTTAAGATAAGTTGTAAGCTGATGTATTACTGGTCAATGGAACTGAATATGAAAACAGAATAAGTTATCCCAGCGACAATGAAATAAAAGCTGTTTTGTTTCTTCACAGAATTAAGATTTAAGAAATACACCTAATAAAGTCAAACTAATGAAATTAAATGTTATTGAATAGTGGTGAAAGTATGTGATCTTGATATCTTGGTATCTCGGTATCAAAAGCTTACACGAGGACGTGTAAATGTCAGAATGGCCGTGTCGTGGCGAAAATAATGAGTATGCGTGTAGTCGCTGTTTACTTCTTCTCCAAGTTCCCTTTGCTATTATGCGTGTTCCTATTTATGAACACGTGGCGAAAATAATGAATGCGTTTAGTCGCCGTTTACTTCTTCTCCATGTTCCCTTTGCTATTATGCGTGTTCCTATTTATTGTCAATGTGTGAGGATGAATAGATGAATTATCTAGGATTTTGCAAAAACGAGAGCGATAGAGCTGTTGCTGAACGTGGCCACTTGCGCTGCTTGGTTAGAAAGGGAAAACTATATAATGAAAAGGGAAATGCCAAAAATTGAGAAGAGACAAAGCAGGCTGCACGAAACGGGAGTGAGGGCATTAATCGTGGAGAAGCCAAAGCAGACGCAAGTGGACTAGTTGACTGCGCACAGCTGCATAAAAATTATATTGTGAAAAGAGTTATGAGCAACGCTGATATGGACGGACGGACGGACGGCGAGGCCCCTGATATTCATAACCCGACATATATATATATTATATTATATATTATTATTATGATCAGTTCCTGCATGAATCGACTTCATACTACAACTTTACCCTACATCTGACATCCGTCAGTTACACTTTCTCTTCAGTGCGATTGAAATGCAAATTGGGGGTGACGCCCAACGAGTATTACAGCTCAGCGCAGCTAACACATAATGAGGGAAGCCCTAAACGCTGAGTTCAAGACCATAACACCCTTTGAAGAACTTTTAAGACGTCTATATAACACACAATTCAATGGATCAGTTCGTATGTTCATAGAAGAACTTGAAGCAAAATTTTTTATAATAACATACCATATAAGCTAGCCTTAGAAAATATCGAACTAAATAATCATATTTATACAAACAGTGAAGTATACTCTACATGCAATTAACTAGATTTGACATAACAACAGTTATTAAATTAAAGCAGCAAGAGGGTTGTTATGACAATACATGGTCCGATCGCCCAAAACCCCAAAACACTCAGAACACCCAAATAAAAATCAACACAGTCCAAACTACAACAACGCATCAAATAATCAAATTAAAAGCAAAACTTTAACCAAGCATCAACTAGCCAAAATAAAAACCAATATAACAATAAAAATAATAACAGCGATGACCAATTTTTAAAAAACCTTTATAAAGAATCAAGACAAAAACTCGACCAAGCAACTGCACAAAAACCTTTAAACTATCAACAAAGTCTAGCTTCTTCAACTGCTCCGAATCAGGCAATAAAAAGGCAAAAAGCTAGCACCAGCGGATACGTCTGAAAATGTTGTATTAATAATTACTCAAAAAGTAAAAGGGTATACTAGATTCCTTGAAAAGTATGTACAAGGCGGAAGGAAGCGTTTCCGACCATATAAAGTATATAGTTAATTGTTTGCCATACTTATATGTGAAAAAATATAAGTTTTATTTCACTACGTGATTACAATATTTGTATTTTTGAAGAATACCGACCGATTACAATTAGGTCTCAAACTGAACTCTCCTAATTATTCTGATTTAATTGACGTTCAAGGCTCGGTATCGATCTTTTCTTATATGAACTTTAGGTTTCTGATCAAGTGAAGAGAGCTTTGGAGTTGCTGACTTTAATTGTCTTTAAATTGCTCTTCGATTCAAGTGCATTCGCTCTTGGATACAAGTGCTCTTAGATTCTTATATTTTTGTTTATTGAAATCTAATACTTTTGTTTTCGGGATTGCGAGTCCGAGCTTTAAACGTGGGAACGTGACGATGGGATGAGGGCTTAAGCAAAGAATGTTTAAATTAGGGGACGGATGTTTAGTCTACTAGTGGGTGACTTATCTGGATTTGGGATTTTTCCACTCAACCCTGTCTTGAGGATCACATGACAATCCTATTCTTATCTGGAATCTGTTAGGTACATCCGGAGTAGTGTAGGGTGTACATGTTGTAGGTGTATTAGTGTGTAGGCATATGCTTAAGTCTTTGGTCGTTAAATTTGGATATATTGTAATATTGTTTCCTGGTTGAATATTTTCATTGACATTAGTTTCAAGGTGCGGATGTTCTTCTTTTTGTTTACAATATTTGACAATAATTTTCTTAGGCATATTTTTAAGCGTATATTCTAAATACAGAGTCAAACTAATTATCATGATGACAAGAGTTGTAATGCATATAATTTGAAAAAGTTATAGTGTTTTACATGGGATTTTATCATTTCTCTAGTTTGTAAGTGATTTATTGGTTCTAAACGAGTATCATTCTTGGTGATATAAATCGTTTGTTTAAAATCTGCTAGATTATTAGGAACTCATCTATTTGCATGGTACAATTTTTAATTTTAATGATGTGGTTTCCTGATATTAATATTTTGATATTAATATTTTGTTGTTCGTACAATCTTGTTTGACAACTGTTTCAAGAATAATCCATTTTAAAAGTGTATTTGGTTCTATATAATTTAATTGGAAATTTCTATGGGTTTTAATAAATTTGCACTGAGTTTGCTCTTGCTTGATAAGTCCAACAATACATTTGTCGAATATTACTTTATATTTGCTCGTTTAGAATATATTTATGTTCATCTGGGTACGGAATTATTTGAAATATCGGAACATTAGTGAACTTGCTAGGAACGTGGGATATAATCAAAATTTCGTTCGTGTCTGTCTTGAGCCAAGTTGATGTTTTTATCTTTATCATTTTCTCCGAATTTACATGTTTCAAATAATCGTGTTTTAGTAATTTTGGGTTTAAGATTCGTAGTCTGGTTAATTGCATACCTAACTCCATATCTTCTATGTATTCTGTATACTTCTTTAAGTTGAATATCAGTATCGCAATTTATTGCTTTTGTTCTTTTTCTACCTTGAGCTTATTAATTATGTCTATACCGCTATTGATTATGTCGATAATCATATTTAGATCATGGGTGTTCACGGAGTCTTCTGACATGTTATTAATTTTTTCTTCTAGCTCTTCCCTGTCGTCTTCATCTAAGGTACCAAGTAAGTATTTATATGCTTTCCCTACTACGTTCAAATGACCTCTTTTGCTTCGCTGAATAATTCTTAATCCATTTATTTCCCGTTTTAGTTTATCGAGTAAATATTGTATCTGTGGTACATTGGGATAGTCGTTTGATTCAGCATCGAACATTAGCATTGTCTTTGTTATGTTTATACTCAAATAATGATAATCGTAGCTGGTTGGAATTTCCATCGTTCTGGTTTGAAATATAAGATATCTATTCTTCGCACTTATTGGATTTACTTCGATATAGCTCCATTTAACCATGGGCATAAGTGATAACATGCAACTAAGCATTATTAGAAATATGTTGGGTACTTTGCGCTTCGTTGGCTGGTATGGAATTATCGTATTTGCTCTTATTAAACTTTTTTTTCTCAAATTTTGATTTATAATGAACGATTTTCCTGCCGCAGTTTGTTTCTTCAAAATGTTACCTGTCCACTTGTTCAATCCTCCCTGACTTTTTAAATGGATTGGTGATTTTACTTTACGAGAGGAGCCTGTCTTTATTTTATGGTATATCTACTTTAAAATCATGCCTATTCTTATTAAGATATTCGATCTTATCGATTCTGCCTGCATATACAAAAATTCCTTCCGGACATCGTTTGGTACTATTATGTACAGTATTATGATTGTTTCAAATCTTATACACCTATCTTCAATATTTTGTTCACTACCGATGATTCTTAGATTTCATTTACGGTCTTGTGAAATCTTTCTATATCAGATACACCATTTTTGCTGGTTGTTACAGAAATTTTTACGCCTTCGGATCATAACCAGTTTTGCAAAGCTATGCACATAAAAGCTGATCCTTTGTCCGCTTTAATTTCCTGTGGCTTTCCCATGTCATTGAACATTTTAGTAACGGCTCTTTTCGCTTCTACCCAATCTCTACTTTTTACTTCCACTAGTGAAGCAAATTTCGAATATAAATACAAGATAGGAAGATCTGGTTTCCCGTGAGATAAAAATCTATCGCGTATTTTTCCCTTGTGTTAAAAATTTCTGGTGTTGTTTCATAAGTCAATTTTGTGTCTCGATGGTCTGTTTTGCCAGATTACAGATTTCACATTCATTGATGATATTTTGAATTAGTTTTTGACGATCAGGGTAATAGTATTTTTCTTAAAACCAATTAATGAGTTTTTTAGATACCTGGATGTAAAAGATCCTTGTTTCTTTAGGATTAAATCCTTAAATTCCGCATAAGTTAGTATATCAATTAGCTCCGTGGTACATCTCAATAATTTTGTGAAACTGTTAGGGCTTATGATTTCGGTAAATGCCCTCTGGAAGATTAGAAAATCTTCATCATTAGGGAAGTAAATTGCACTTTTCTTGGTGCACACATATTGTATAATGAGGGTTTTGTCATTTCTTTATAGATTATTTCAATCTTAAAGTTTTGAAAGAAGTGGCTTATACTTGCTGTGTCACTGTCGCCTTTTTCTATCTCTATTTGTCTAGAGAAGAAATTGATTGGTCTCTCCGTTATGGATATATAATTTTAATTATCTTCATTACCACTATGTATAGTTGCGGCTGCGCTATTTGTGACTTCGCCAACCATGACATCTTCTATCTTTGTGCAATAGTTACAATACAATACAATAGCTTCATTACTCACGTCAGTTGTTAGAGAAAAGGGCTTTACAAAATCAGTGTAGATTAATATCGGATCTGAAGTTATCAAAACCTTTAGCCTTTCACCTTTCTTTATTTTGAGGGTCATGGGTTTAACTATCTTGGCAAAGTTAGGAATGAACTTGCAATAGAACCCACATAATCCCAAAAATGATTTTACCTGCTTAGGTAATGGAAAATTTGCGATTGCTTTTGTTTTGTTTGGGTTTGGTTTTATGTCTTTTGTTGTGACAATCTGTCCTAGGAATTCCGTTTCTTTCTTCATGAATACACATTTATCTAGCTGCAACTTCAAGTTGACGTCTCTCAGTTTCTCAAAGACTTTCTTTAGAGGTAAAATGTATTCCTCCAATGAAGTGGAATAAACAAAATTATCGTCTAAATAGACTAAAAAATCTTTATATATCAAATCTTCCAGAAGATTATAAATATATCTCTGAAAAGTAGCTGGATCATTTTTTAGGCCAAAAGGCATAAGAGTATATTCATAATGCCCATGCTTAGTTGAAAAAGCAGTTTTTGCAATAGAATTTTCGTCCATCTGGCATTGGTGAAAACAATTAGCTAGATCTATGGTTGTAAAATATTGGCATCTACCCACTTTGTCCAATATCTCATCCATTCAGGGAACAGGAAATTTGGCATTAACAGTTATCTCATTTAGATTCCTGTAATCGACTACCAACCTGAATTTTTTTCCCAGAGGCGTCTGCCTTCTTGAGGAGGACAATAAGGGGATTTCGATTTGCGAATAATCCCTTTGTCTAAATATGTGTTTAGACATGATAAGTAGGCAAACTATAAATATGTTATATTTATGGACTGCAATAAACATGTCACAGGACAGCATAAGTGGCAACAACAGATAAGAAAGATTGCAGCGGCCTATTGCCGAAGTGTCAAGAGATATGACCACGCGGGAGATGATAAGCGCGGTCAAAGGCCTCAAACATAGATTTAAGAATAAAACTCAGCTGCATTTACCAACGCAGACTGCGGCGCCTTACAAGCGCTGCATTATATCATTAGATGCATAATGCTTTCGACTGCCGAAAGGAAATTACATGCAATCGATGCTCCAAAGGACACAACATGAAGACACAAAACGCAGTATCAACAGCAATAGCCTCAAGCAAGGCCAAGACACACAATTGTTTTAGTGAAAACCAAAGCTGGAGGTTACAACGAGTTGATTCGGCTTATTGACGGTGGATCCCAATAGACGCTGATTTCAGAGGAAACAGCACAGATATTAGGGATTCCCAGAATAAGGAGTACTATAGAGGTCGAAGGTATCTCCCAGACTACTCAATTATCCAAAAATTGCGTCAAAAAAAAAAAGAAAAGCAAATTAAAAAAAAAAAAGCAAATTGCCATTAAAAACAATAATGAGTTAGCACCTACACTAGAAAAAGAAGGCATCAAGTGGCACTTTATTCCCCCGGGAAGCCCTCACATGGGAGGTTTATGGGAAGCCGGTGTAAAATCAGTGAAGCATCACCTTAAACGAGTTATTGGTGAAAACAGCTGAAGAATTTGCATCGCTGCTATGTCAAATCGTCCATTAGTCACTGTAAGGAGCGAAATGATGGTGAGGACATATTAACGCCGAGGTCAATTTCTGGTGGGAAGACCTCTAATTGGAGCTCCTGAACATTTTGACGAAAGTAAGACAATCAGCTCTTTGGATAGATGGAAGCTAATTCAACGCATCAGAGGTGATTTTTGGAAGAAATCGAAAAAGGAGAATCTGGTGTCATTGCAACAGCGAGCCAAATGGCGCCAAGAAAAGCCGATCCTGAAGGAGGTTGAGAACACTCACCCTGCAAAATGTCCAATGGGAAGAATCATTACTACGACTAAAGGACAAGACGATAAAGTCCGGATAGTCACGGTTAAAACAAACGATGGGGAAGTAAAAAGATCGCTAAACAAGATCTGTCAACTTCCTGTTAGCGATGCAAAACCAGCTGGAGCTGCAACGCCATCTAAAACGGGGTCAATGCAAATACGCAAGGACAAGAAGCTTAGGAAGTGAGTTCCAAAAGACAAAAGGAATCGCACTGGAAGCATAGCTACTGTGCTATGCTGTTTATTGATATTGCAAGCTACAACTACGACAGAAAATACGAAACCTCGAAAACAGGGCGAAGAACTTGGGAAAACTTACGACATCGACGCAAAGGCTGCAGTTATGGTGAACAAAATTGGTAAAATTGAAGGGAATGGAAAATTTGCGATTGCTTTTGTTTTGTTTGGGTTTGGTTTGATGTCTTTTGTTGTGACAATCTGTCCTAGGAATTCCGTTTCTTTCTTCATGAATACACATTTATCTAGCTGCATCTTGAAGTTGACGTCTTTTAGTTTCTCAAAGACTTTCTTTAGAGGTAAAATGTATTCCTCCAATGAAATGGAATAAACAAAAATATCGTCTAAATAGACTAAAAAATCTTTATAGATCAAATCTTCCAGAAGATTATAAATACAAATTAAAATTGTTACTCTTTATTTATTTAAAAAAATAAATTTTATTTTTTAACATTTATTTTGTAGTTAATTAGAATTCCAATACTTCTGATGTAGTTAATTAAGTTTCAAAACGCAATCGGTCATTTTATCTTTATTTGGTTTTTATTCAGCAAGTGTACAATCCAGATCTATTCCTGATTTATAACTGATCTTAGTGTGGTCTACAGGCAGATCTCTTGTGACAGCCAAGTGCTGACACTAGCAAATTCTGCAATATGTATGTATGAAGTTCATACTCGATAACCAATGGGAGTCGAGTGCGACCCCTAAAGGCGTACATGCTGAATTCGCATATTTAGGATTAGGGTGTACCTAAGGATCTACTAGGGTGGTCCTAAGGAATTAGGGTGGTCCTAAGTTTACTTATAAGTTGACTTATTATTATGATTCATATTATAATTATTATTAATATTATTATCATTATTATTATTATTATTATTATTATGTTCTTATACTACATCTCCCTCCTTTTGAAAAATAACGTAATAACATGAAGTTATTTTCAAGTATATAATAATAATAATTTTTTTTTTTTGTAATATGTATATTAATATTTGAAATGAATGATTAAAGAGATATTAAAAAAAATATATATATTTTCATTTTATTTTGCAAAGTAAAAGTTTTTTATTATAATGTTTTTATTAGTTTTTTATTTGTGGTTGGCCAACAAAACAAAATGTATTATGAATTAAAAATTTTTAACCTATCTTTATGGACTATCTGTTTTTTATTTTTATTTCCTATAATTGTAATGTTGTCATTATCTCCTATTTCTGAAACTAAATATGGTCCTAAATAATTATTGTCAAGTTTATGACCCGTTTCGTTTTTAAGTAATATCTTATCTCCTATCTTTAATACAAAGTTACTAATATTTCTATCATATTTTATCTTTCTATCGGCTTTTGCCTTGTCTCTTCTATTTTTAGCTCTTCTATATGCTATTTCTAATCGTAGCTTAACTTCTTTTGAATAGTCATCCATGTTGTAAATAGGATCTATTCTGTCTATCCTGTTAAAATCTATGAACTGTCTGGGTAATCTTCCAAATACTAATTCATATGGACAATATTCATGAACTACCGATGGTGTTGTATTGAAACAATAAGTAAAATATTGTATCCATATATCCCAATCGGTTTTGTCAACAGATATATATGAGCGAACATACTCGTTGAAAGTTCTGTGACTTCGTTCTATTGTTCCTAATGTCTGGTGATGGTGTGCTGTTGAAGTAATGTTTTTTATCTTCATATATTTGCACAGGTCGTCTATAATTTGGTTTTTATATTCCGTTCCCATGTCCGTTATGATTGTTTTCATTGGACCGTACTTTAGAATAAAATTTTCGAATATAGCCTTAGCAACTGATTTTGCACTTTTATTTGGAATAGGTACCGTTACCAAATATTTTGTTAAATCGCAAATGATAGTAACAGCATACTCATTTCCGTTTTCTGATCTTGGCAGTGGACCAATGGTATCTATCAAAACTATATCAAATGCTGTTGCTGGCGTTTCTGTTATTGTCAACGGTGTTTTAGTATGTTTTGTAGTCTTGGCTTGTTGACATTTTAAACATGTTTTAACATATTTACTTATTGCCTTTGTCATTTGTGGCCAATAATAATAATTTTTTATTTTCCTCAGGGTTCTAGAAATTCCTGAATGGCCTCCTTCTGATGGATCATCATGATATTTAGACAGTATTGCTTTTATTTGAACCTTATCATTTTTATCTATCTTAGTCACCTTGTTTAATAGCGCTATTTTTAAGTTTTTTAGTATTTTATTGCCCTTTTCTTTAAAATTCTTTATAGTGACAAATTCGAAGATTTGTTCACTTGGTGACAATTGTGTTTGAATGATGCTATTTATTCTTGCTTCTTCATTAAGCCTTTGAAAGAATTGATCTAAATCGATTATTTCATTAGAATAAAAATTAGTCATATCAAAACGTGTTATAATTTGTTTTCCTCTTTTCAACAAACACTTATGCTTGTCTATTTTGAGTATAACATATTTTTTGGCATCAATGTTATTGATTACCTGATAGATATTGGGCATTTTTATATTTTCTTTCTCATTTGGTTTATGCAATTTTTCACCTGCGCAGGTATTTTTCTGTCTTGTTGTTGATCTTGTTGTTACCTTTAGTATCTGTCTATTTATTGCTTTAAGTTCTCCGATAGTTATTCGGGACAATGCGTCTGCAACATGATTATCTTTCCCCTTGAGATATTCTACTGTGAATTCAAACTACTCCAAGTCTAGTCTCATTCTGGTTAGTTTTGAACTGGGGTTTCTCATTGAAAAAAGATATGATAGTGGCCTATGGTCACTTTGTACTAAGAAATGTCTACCATATACGTATGGTCTGAAGTGATTTATTGCCCAGTGAATAGCTGCTAGCTCCTGTTCTGTAGTGGACTTATTACTTTCGCCTTTTGTAAAGCTTCTTGAAGCGTATGCCACTGGTAGCTGTTGACCGTTATGGTCTTGAGATAGTACCGCTCCACATGCTTGTTTACTAGCATCTGTGGTTATGCAAAATTGTTTGCTGAAATCTGGATACTGAAGGAGTGTTGGCTTCATTAATTCCCTTTTGAGATATTCGAATGCCTCATTGCATTCGCTTGTCCATTCAAATGGAACATTCTTTTTACAAAGCCTCGTTAAGTGGCGTGATTTCTCAGAAAAGTTCTTAATAAATCTTCTGTAATAATTGCAAAATGCCACGAAGCGTCTAGCTTCGTCTGCGTTTACTGGTTTGGGGTAATTCTTTATTACCTCATATTTAGAGTCATCTGGCAATATACCTTTGTCAGTACACTTGTGACCTAAATAAGTAACCTCTTTCATAAAGAAAGTGCATTTTTCTGGATGTAATTTTAAATTATGTTGCCTACATAATTTGAAACGTCGGTTAGATTTTTAAGCATGTGCTTTTCAGAACAGCCTATGACTACTAAATCATCCATATACAGAAATGCTTGCGAAGGCGTTAAGCCTGAAAATGCAAGGGTCATCATTCTTTGGAAAGAATTTGGGGCTATTTTTAAACCAAATGGTAATCGCGTGTAGCGGTATGCTCCCGTTGAAGTTGAGAATGATGTTATATTTCGTGACCTTTCGTCTAATTCTATTTGATGAAATCCTGACATCAGGTCTAGGCACGAGAAATATTTTGCTCGACCTAATTGATCAAGAATATCTTCTATTCTTGGAAGTGGGAATTTATCAGCTAGCAGTTTCTTGTTGATTTGGCGATAATCGACTACTAATCGCCATCTCTTTTCCGCCGAGTTAGGCAGTGATTTCTTGGGTACCAAGAGAAGAGGGCTATTATATTCTGAAATAGATGGTTCGACAATGCCATCTTTTATTAATTTGTCAACTTGCCTTTGAATTTCTGGTTTTTGACTTTCTGGCATTCTATAGTTTTTGATATAGACTGGAGTTTTGTCATTTAATCTCAATTTTTGCTTGTAAAAATTATTAGCTGATATGGTTTCTGTTTCAAGACCAAAAATATCGCTATATTCGGAGCATAATTTTGTTAAATCGCTTTTAAATAACGATTGAAATTTAAGAAGTTTTAATACTTCTGAAGTTCTTTGCACACTATTTTCTATATTTGCGTTGTATACATCATAATCATCCAATGATTCGCTTTTTATATTTGCGCTACTAACTATAGCGTCTTTTTCAGTTGTATTAATAATTCGAATCAAGACGTTCTGAGTGTTTACGAGTGCACTTGCGATTATTATGCCAGGTTGTAATTCCTGGTTGGGGATGAGGACATGTGTGTCAGTAGATGTTAGCTGAATCTTTCGAATCACTTCTGATCTAGCTGGCAAAATTATTTCGTTATCTAGTGAATGTATAATAGGAATGTTTATGTTCCTGAAATTTTTGGGCCTCAAAGTGAACCAATCTTCTTGGTCGTGGAATTCCAAAATACAATTGTATTTCTTAATGAAATCCAAGCCAATTATACCATCCCCTGGTATAGGAAAATTGTCAGGTACGATATGGAATTCATATGGTATTGCTGCATTAGCAATACACATTTCTAAATGTAGTGTACCTAGAGACTGAATTGTCCCTTGCCCTATTCCTGATATATTTGTTGTGTTTTTTGGATTTAAATCGTTAAGATTATTGTTTCTGCATTTAAGCAGGGAAATTTCTGCACCTGTATCTATTAAAAGAGTTACCCATGAATTGGTACTCATATTCTTTAATCGTATAAAAATGCTTAAATTGAGATTAATTTTGTATAATTTTACTGTAGATTGTCGCTCAAGGGGGCATGTTCGTTTTCCGATTGTATGTTTCGGACATTGTGGGTATGACTTGTTTTATAGTTATGGTTTTGGTTACCTCTTGAGTAACCTCCACCTCTATTATAATTTTGGTTACCACCTCGTCCTCTGTTTCCACCATGGTAACCACCTCGGCCTCTATAATTGTTATTGTAGGAGTTATAATTTCCTCGGCCATGACCTCTGTTTTGGTAATTTCCTCGGTAATTATTACCTCGATAGTGTCCTCTATTATTATAGAATAATACACTACTTGAATTGCCGGTCATTTCTGTACTGCAGTGTATGTATTTTTCAATCACGCTATTCATCGTGTTGAAATTTCCAGCTTCCAATATGGTTTTGAGCTTATCGTGCCCACAATTCTTGGTCATTGCAGAAATGGCTTCCATTGTAGCGAATTTGTCTGCATTGTTTGAATCTAAACCATCATCTATATAGGCTGCTTCGAGCAACCCACGTAGGTTTTCCATCTCTGTGGTATATTGCGCTGCAGTTTTGCCGCGCTGTTGTGTACTAAGCATTTTTGCTTTGATGACATCGGGCGATTCGCCTTTAACTGATGCTTTTAATAGATTTATTATACCGATAATGGTCTTTTCATTTTCAACTTTGTGTGATAATGGACCAAGTATCTTTGTCTTGATTACCTCTACCGCTAGCATCTCCTGATTTCCTTTTGTCAGATCTGTTAGCCGGAGGGCCGTGAGGAATCTATTTAAGTTTAACTTTTTGCCGTCGAACTCAGGTATTGTGGACGAAATTTGTCGCACATATTCCCTTGATGTTGCGGCAGAGTCTGTCATTTTGTCTGTTTCCTGTATTCTTGAAGTATTTGAATCTGAAAGATCTTCTTCAAGTAATTCGGGTAATGTTATTACCGCTGGAATTGCAAGATCGTGGAGATCCTCTTCTTTTATTTCTATTTCTGATTCTCCTACACTTTCGATATCCTCACCGATCTCAGCCACTATAGGTGTGCTTAAAATAGTTGGGATTGTAATATTTAAGTTATGTCTGTACTTGACGTTTAACAAGTTCTCACGGAACCTGTTTAGAAATTTTACTGCTTGGGATAAATGATTTTTTGTTAATATTTTCCTTTCTCTGTAAATTAATTGGCGTGCTTCATTAAAGCATCTTACCAATATCTGCGCATGCTTGTTGAGAGTGTCTTGTTGCACTTCTCTATTTGGTGTCATGCATTTATAAGACTTGTCAAAAGTTGTTTTAATTTCTTTAAGCTCGTTTTTTATTTCTTGCCAGTCCATTTAAGGAATAATATAGATTTATTTGAACTTTATAAATTGTGGCTTCTCCTAAAAAGGTTTCTTCAATAATCTTTTTTTTTTTTCATTCTAGTTTTCTGATATTAAAAATAAAAATTTTAGATCATCTTAATTCAAAATACATTTTGGGTGTGTTTTTTTTTTTTTTTAAATTTTATCCAAACTATTCTCTGTTTTGCCTATATAACGCTTCTTTATTATTTTGTTATGCTTAACATATAGCGTTAATATAAACTGAGCGACTGTTACGATCGTCATGATCAAAAGGAGTAACCACAGTGACTGAATGTCTTCTGTATGGTCGACTATTTTTAAGTTATTGACCACATTGGCCGTATTATCTTTTGTCTGACTATCGTCAGATCCAAACCAACCCATTTTTGTATATTTTTTTTTTTTATTTTTGGGTTTTGGTTTATTTTACTTTAAAAATATGTTGTTTTGATTTTTTTTTTTTTCAATATAGTTACATTTTCCTACCTAATTGGTGTATGGCTTTACGGGCCATTCTTCTCATCGGGCAGAAAAAGTTCCGCTCAATGTTACAATATTTTGTGTAATATTAATATGCAGCGCAGTGCATCGAGGGTGGTGTGCCACGCAGGGCAACAAAAAAAATATATTTTATTTTTCAGCTCCTATTTGCTTCACTCTGACCCTCCTTGCGTCAGCTGGACGTCGCCGGGGTTGGCACGCTGACACTCCTTCGATGACGTAGTGAGCGGGCTGCTCACCACGTTGATGATGATTTCCTCATTTAGGGGTTATGTGCTGGGGCTGCAATGTCTGCACGTATATTCACAATGTGGTGTGAACAGTGGTCCCTCGCAGTCGTTCGGGCATCTTTTTTTAAAAACAGGCAGGCTTTTCGGATTGGGAGTTGGAGTTGTGTTAATTGTTAACGATTTTATTTGTTTTTCTGAGTGAGCGGGTGTGGTGGGGATTTTTTTCTTAAGATATTCGACACAGTGGTCTAGCTCAGCTTGTAGTTTTTGAGCTTTCGACCTTTGGGGTGGTGGAGTGTTCGTATATAATAGCCACTTTATGTGCGCTATTCTCTTTTTTACATTATTTCGAACTCCGCCCCTGTTTTTTCCCATCACACTAACGCTCTACTCACTCAGATCGCTTTTTTTTCTTCACAATTGCCGCCGTCTTGGTGGATAAGCATCGAATTCCGGGCATGCTGATCCTCTCACGTTCAGTGCTTGTTGATGGAAGTTGAAAATTATCACAAGCGGTTTCCTTTAGCTTCTGCTACAACTTATAACGATCCTTTGTCACGGTCGCCATGTAGTTAATTAGAATTCCAATACTTCTGATGTAGTTAATTAAGTTTCAAAACGCAATCGGTCATTTTATCTTTATTTGGTTTTTATTCAGCAAGTGTACAATCCAGATCTATTCCTGATTTATAACTGATCTTAGTGTGGTCTACAGGCAGATCTCTTGTGACAGCCAAGTGCTGACACTAGCAAATTCTGCAATATGTATGTATGAAGTTCATACTCGATAACCAATGGGAGTCGAGTGCGACCCCTAAAGGCGTACATGCTGAATTCGCATATTTAGGATTAGGGTGTACCTAAGGATCTACTAGGGTGGTCCTAAGGAATTAGGGTGGTCCTAAGTTTACTTATTAGTTGACTTATTATTATGATTCATATTATAATTATTATTAATATTATTATCATTATTATTATTATTATTATTATTATGTTCTTATATACTACAATTTGGTGATAAACTTTTTCACTTATACTATTACGAGACACTTGGTAACTTATGTTTAACTTCGAGCTGTTGACGATCTCGTCCCGATTCAGACTCCCGACTCTTGCAGACTCATCTTCAAATTCTAAGTCCTAATCCAATCAACCTCGGCCAGAAGCTTTTCTTTCGGAAAATTACCGATCTTTCGATAAAAGCTTTGTTCTGCAATTATTCCACTGCATTGTGAAATTCAATTATGCTGATCGATGCAGTTTTTGATTGATGCGCAATAAGTCGGCCGTGGTTTGGTCTCCAAGCGGAAGCTGTGTTTACGTTAAGTTTGGGTTGCTTATGTTAGCGGGTAGCTGAGTGCTGGCAAAGGCAATGACAAAAACAAAGACAAGGGCAATTCCGGCGAGATTGAGAATTGGAATTTGTTTATAAATTGTGGAAGGGAGCTATGTTCATGGGTTGGATAACTCTCCCCCCTCTAAAATGACGCGTCCCGCTTCATTATTAATTTCGTTCAAACGTTCATTTAATTCTGTTAAAAATTCTACATCATTATTTGGTTTTTCTGGTTCTGGCCGTTTTTGTTTGGTTACAAATATATAATACCTGATTTTTATTATTAATATAGTAATGAAATACAAAATGATTAAAATTAATAATATAAATGAAATTGAAATTTTCCAATTGTAAATTTCAATAAATGGGTTTAAAATATTAATGTTGTCAAGAGAAAGTTCTGAATTGTTTGATTTTATATATTCTGATATTTCTAAGTTTTTAAAGTGGTTGGTAGTTATGTACTCAAGTATTTTGTTTTCTGAATTGGTGTATGAAATATTATTTATTGTAGTTGTGCTGTTAAATGTTATTAAATATGACCCATTTAAATGAGAATCGTTCACAATATTATTTCCATTTATTAGAATGGCACCTTCTTGAATGATATCTATATTCTTATTCTTTTCTAGAATTTTAGTGCAAATTGATTTTTCTCCATTTAGTAAGCGGGTAAAACAAGTCTTATCTTTACTTATAATACAATAGTTGTTCAAAAGTTCGTTCTTAAAATTAGATATTTCATAATAGGTATTTTCGCATTTTGCGACCTGATTACTTATAAGTAATTTTCCATCATTATGTGAAATGGATCTGGCATAGTAAATTTCGCATCGATAAAATCGATAAAAATGTTTTTAAAATGATCGGAAAGTGATTTTATCTCTTTAAACAATTTGGAATTAATAATAAATTGTTGGTTATTGTTTTCAATTAAATCATTTATTTTATTCTGTATTTTAATGAAATCATCGTGATCCGGAGTTCCAGCTAACCATTTCCAAACAGTGCCTAACTCATTTATTCCCCTTTTTGATCTAGTTGGTATCAGTTGTGACAAAATTAATTTTATTATCTGTATTTCGTAAGTAATTTCCCATTGTGTCCGTGTATTTTTATCTTTTCTTACATATCCTGATTCTAGATTGATTATTTCTTTATAAAAACTTAAGTTAGTTACGTGGTATAAGTCAGCATATGATTCATAGGTAAGGACATCCTTTTGGTCCTTGAACAGGAAAAATTCGTGATTGGAGTAATCAATTATTTCTGAAGTGGTTATCATTACGAATGTTATTAAAAGTAATACGAAATGCATTTTCTTAAATTTAATAAAAAAAATATGGTATTTGTTAAAACTTAATGTTGTCTTTGTGAATAGTCCTGTTTCTACTATTTATTATAACTTTGTTAGGTAAGTTTTCCTTAACAACCTGTTTTTTATATCTAGTTTTTAGCTTATTTCTTTCGCCGTGTTTTTTCTCATAAACAACTTGACCTACGTGATATTCTTTTTCTCTGCGACCTTCATTGTGTGTTACTAACATTTTTTCTTGTGTGTTCTTTAGAATTCTTGAAATGTTTTCGTGATTAATTTTATTATATAGAATATCAAAGGGTTTTTGGTTTGTTGTAGAATGAATGCTTTGATTGAATTCTTTTGCGGCTCTAATAATTATTTCAGAATAGTCAGTGAGATTAAATTCTTCTTTTATACAACGAGCTAATTCTGTTAATGTTGAATGTGCTCTTTCTACTTGTCCGTTCGAGGTACTGTGTCTGGGATCAGCGAAATGTAGAGTTAAACCACATCTTTGTGCAAAGGATTTAAATTGAGCAGAGGTGAAGCTCGGTTCATTATCTGTCATAATTACTTTGGCGTGGGGAAAATGTTGGAGTAATTCCATTACTTTATTTTCGATGTTTAGTTTATTTTGAATTTCTTTTACAACCAGGAATTTTGAATATGCGTCAATACAGGTTAAGAAAATAAGACTTTGCGCGTAAAAAATGTCGATGTGTAAATTCTCTCCTTCTTTAGTTGGAATAGGAGCTTCTCCAATAGGGATTTTAATAGGATGCCGGTTGTATTTATTTTCGTTGCAAATTGTACAATTTTTTATGTATTCCTTTAATTTGATATATAAATTTGGCCAATAAAATAATCTATTAATTTGTTTATAATTTTCGTCTAATCCTCTGTGAGCACGACTATGTGTTTCTTCTATTATGATAGCCTTATCTTCGTTATTTTCCACGTCTTGTAGAAATATTTTAGTATAAAGAAATTTGTTGTTAAAGTTATTTTTTAATGGTAATTGAATATGATAAAGATCTTCTAAAGTGCAATGAATTCCTACCGTTATGTTTGGTTTTAGATATTCCCTTAATATTTCTATTAAGTTTTCTGGCGTATCATATTCAATTATATGTCTAGTCTTATCAAAAACATTCAATGACTCATGTATTGTATACCTCCCCTTTGTTAATAACAGTTGTTGTTGAAACTGATTTAACGGTTTTCGGGTCTCTTGTATTACATTTTCAAAACTACTTTCGGCAGAATGCTGTGTATTTTGATCTGAGTTTGATTGTTCTAAGTCGCTGTTAGTAATATTATTTATTTTTATTCGAGATAATGCGTCGGCCACGACATTAGTTGTTCCGGGTTTATATATTATTTTCGGGGTGAAACTTTCTATAAAGAAGTACCATCTTTTCATTTCTACGTTCGGGTTTTTATCTGAGATTGTGAAAGATAAAGATTGATGGTCTGTTTGTATTTCTATACCAATTACCCCATATAAGTAATTCCTGAGATTTTTAAGAGCCCAAACTATTGCCAACAATTCTTTTTTATTTGTGGCATAAAGTTGTTCGGTTTTACTTAAAGTTTTGGATATGAAAGTAATTGGTTTATTATCCTGTGATAAAACTGCTCCGATAGCTACATCTGATGCGTCTGTCGTTAAAGTGAATTTTTTGTTATAATCTGGTTGAACTAATTCCACTTGTGCTATTAGATTATCTTTAAGTTCTTTAAAAGCTTTAACAGCTGGGTCGTCTAACTGTATTGTAATTTTTGTAGACATTCTCCTAGAAATTTTTCCATTATCTCCTCCTAGGTATTTGGTTAAAGGTTTTGCAATTTTTGCATAATTTCGGACAAATTTACGGTAATAGCCGGTGAGGCCTAGAAAACTACGAAGCTCTCTAATGTTTTGGGGGATCGGATACTTCATAATTGTGGAGATTTTTTCAGGATCTGTTTTAATTACATTGTGAGATACTATATAACCTAGAAATGCTGTTTCTAATTTAAAGAATTTTGATTTTTCTAGAGAAATTTTCATATTAGCTTGTTGTAAAATATTTATTATTTGAATTAAATCTGTGTTGTTCAATTGTATTAGAAAAGATTATTATATCATCCATATAAACATGACAAGTTTTTCCGACTTGTTCTCTCAATATGTCATCCATTGCTCTTTGAAATATTCTAGGGGCGTTTGTTAACCCAAATGGCATACGTAAGAATTCAAATTTTCCGTTATTTATAGAGAATGCTGTTTTTTCAATATCTGAATTTTTCATTAAAATTTGGTGGAATCCTGATTCCAGATCAATGGTTGAGAAATATTTTGACTTCCCTAAGTTAGATAATATTACAGACGGATCTTGCATCGGATATCTGTCAGGTATTGTGCTTTCATTTAATTTTTTATAGTCAATAACTAATCGATGTTTTGGAGATCCATCTTCGTTTTGACCTTTTTTAGGCACTACTAAAACTGGTGAATTGTAGGGGCTTCTACTTGGTCTTATAATTTGTTCTTTTAACATTCTATCGATTTCATTATTAACGAAATCTGAGACCGACATGGCATAAGGATATTGTTTGCTATAAATTGCTCTGTCATTGACTGTATTTATTTCTCCTCGAATATCGGTACGAAAAGGAATTTGCGTATTTATTTTAGAATGCTCCTTTTCAATTTTATTCATAACTTTATTTTCAAATTCTTTTATTTGATTTGAAATAATATTTAGGTTATGAATTTTTTCTTTGTCGGAAAACTCAACGACTGCGTGCTCGGTATTTGTGGATTCCAAGCTATTTGATTTAAGACTGACGGAATTAACATCGTCGGCTTGTTCAGGATTTTTTAATCCCAAACTGATATATTTTTTATTAGCGGATAAATCTACGCTGGCGTGCTCAGGATTTTTTGATCCCAAACTGATATATTGTTTATTAGCGGATAAATCTACGCTGGCGTGCTCAGGATTTTTTGATCCCAAACTGATATATTGTTTATTAGCGGATAAATCTACGCTGGCGTGCTCAGGATTTTTTGATCCCAAACTGATATATTGTTTATTAGCGGATAAATCTACGCTGGCGTGCTCAGGATTCATTGATCCCAAGCTATATAAACTGCCTTCAGCAATTACTGTTTCGGTTTTATATATCTTTTGCTCATCTAAATATTTTTTAATTATATATTCTTTTAATGGAAGAATATTTTTTTCCTCAATTAAACACAAATCGTTTTTATCCTCGTCAAAATATTGGAGTTTCTCTTTATTTCCTTTATACTCCATGATTCCTTTCTCGATATCTAATTTAGCTCCAATCTTTCTTAACAAATTGAATCCAATTAATAGATCAGATTCTAAACCCTCAATTTCATAGAATAAATGTTGTTCCCCAAATATATTTATCAAATGATAATATTTTATGATTGAATATCCATGAACTGTAGATACTCTTTTGTGTATTGATAATTCCCTTTTATTCTCATAAATACCCTTTTTTATATAACACGCGGTGGCTCCTGTGTCTATTAATATTTTGAATTGTCTTTTAGTTTTTCTGTCTACCCTTGTGATATGAGGCATCCCTCTGTAAGGTGCTGATCTAAAAAATGGTTCTCGTTGATATTATTTACTCTCATTGTTTTATGAGCTGGCTGGTTGACTGTTCCCGTTGATTCCCGTTTTATCGGGGGGTGTGTTTCGGACTGATTTACAAGACCTGTGCTTGTGTTGTGTTTTTGCGCTGGGTATTGATTATAATTATTTCTTTGGAAATTATTATTAAAATTGTGTCGGTTATTATTATAACTCCACTGGTTGTTATTATTCCTAGGATGATTATAATTTTTAAACGGACGATTTTGAACTCTTATGGAGTCGTCTACTTCCATAGGTTCTGGTGGTGGTTGAACTTTGGAATTATTATTAAAATTCCAATTGTTATTCGTTCCGAAGTTGTGGTGTGGTGGTGGTTGAACTTTGGAATTATTATTATAATTCCAATTGTTATTCGCTCCGAAGTTCCCGTTTTGCGGCCAATTATTATTTATACTATTTGGTGTATTATTAATCTGTCTAGGGGCAAATCTAAGGTTGTTTCCTTGATTTCTGTTTTCACTCCTAAATCCATTATACCTATTTGCAAATTGAGCTCTAAAGTTGTTAGACTCTAATTCCTGACACTTTGCCAAAGCATTTGGCAAATCTGGTGGGTTGAGAGAGAAGAGTGTTTCTGAGATTGAACCGTTTAATCCAGAAATAAAAATTCTTAGCGCGTTGCTCCTAATTGTTTTATTTGTTTCCTTGGTTATTAGGCTGTCCTTTCCATAAGTCATTATAGTTTTATTTATAAGTAACGTCATTTTCTTATTTACTTCGTTGTAGAATTCGTTAATGGTCATGCGTCCCTGTCTTAAGATGCTTAATTCTGTTTCGAGTATATGGATTGGTCTTTTATCGCTATAGATAAAATCCAATCTAGAAAGAATCGCTTGAAAGTTTAAAACGGTACCATGGTTGGTTAGAGCATCGTGTGCTGCTCCCATGATTTTATTACGTAAAATTGTTAAAGCGATAAAATATTGTTCACTTTCAATTTTATATAGACTCATTGCGGTTTCCGCCGCTTCTCTCCAGCCTACATATTGGGTTATTTCTCCTGTGAACTTTGGTAAGGATTTAATTACTTCTAATGTAGTTTCGCATTTTATGGTTCGGTCTATTGTTTGGATCTTATAGTCTTCTACCTCATTTTTGTTAGCGGCTAACTGCTCTTCTAACCCTTCAAGTTTTCTGGTTACTTCACTCAACTGTACATTTATTAATCTGTTTATTAATTCCATTGTCAGATTACTGGCGCTGGATATCCCGCCCGCAGAAAGGGTTAACACTGAACCTCCGGTTGCCATTGTTAAATTTAAATTATCAAAACTATTTATCAAATCTTCCAGATTGTTTTAAATTAAATTGATATTGTAATATTTAATTTCAAAGTAGTATTCTCTGTATCTTAATCTTAATTTTTTTTTTTTTTTAATTTTATTTAAAGACTTAGTGTTGTTTTTATCTGCTCACGATACTTTCCGTGGGAGTTCTTCCTTCAGCGTAGTTGGTGGAGGGTAGGGGTCTTCCTTCAATTGGTTGTTCTTAATAATTCTTTTTTGGTGTCTTCCTTCAATTGGTTGTTCTTAATAATTCTTTTTTGGAGTCTTCCTTCTATTGGGTCGTCTTGATAATTATTTATTGGGGTCTTCCTTCAATTTTTTATATAGCCTTTTTATTTTTGAATTTGAATTTTGAAATTGAATTTGTTTGAATTTCTTTGGTTTTGTAGTTGAGTTCTGAATTTTTATTATTATGTTATGTTTATTATTATTATGTTCTCGTAATTTGTATTAAGTATTCAGTCCACCTTTTTATGTTAAATTCTTAATTGGATTATTGCATTTATTGATTTCCAATTAAGTTTTTTTTATCATGATCACTTTCACATTAGTTAGGCGTCGTTGTATTGTTGTGGATGTTTTAATTTTTCCACTAAAAATATGGATTGTTGGCGGCGCGAGTTCCCTTTTATTTTTAACTTATTATCGTTAATATTTATTTAGAACTTTTGAATACGCCGCCCCACGTTGGGCGCCAATTAAAATTGTTACTCTTTATTTATTTAAAAAAATAAATTTTATTTTTTATTATTTAACATTTATTTGGTGATAAACTTTTTCACTTATACTATTACGAGACACTTGGTATCTTATGTTTAACTTCGAGCTGTTGACGATCTCGTCCCGATTCAGACTCCCGACTCTTGCAGACTCATCTTCAAATTCTAAGTCCTAATGCAATCAACCTCGGCCAGAAGCTTTTCTTTCGGAAAATTACCGAACTTTCGATAAAAGCTTTATGCTGGAAATTTTCCACTGCATTGTGAAATTCAATTATGCTGATCGATGCAATTTTTGATTGATACGCAATAAGTCGGCCGTGGGTTGGTTTCCAAGCGGAAGCTGTGTTTACGTTAAGTTTGGGTTGCTTATGTTAGCGGGTAGCTGAGTGCTGGCAAAGGCAATGACAAAAACAAAGACAAGGGCAATTCCGGCGAGATTGAGAATTGGAATTTGTTTATAAATTGTGGAAGGGAGCTATGTTCATTGGTTGGATAACTTACATCTCTGAAAAGTAGCTGGAGCATTTTTTAGGCCAAAAGGCATAAGAGTATATTCATAATGCCCATGCTTAGTTGAAAAAGCAGTTTTGGTGAAAACAATTAGCTAGATCTATGGTTGTAAAATATTGGCATCTACCCACTTTGTCCAATATCTCATCCATTCAGGGAACAGGAAATTTGGCATTAACAGTTATCTCATTTAGATTCCTGTAATCGACTACCAACCTGAATTTTTTTCCCAGAGGCGTCTGCCTTCTTGAGGAGGACAATAAGGGGATTTCGATTTGCGAATAATCCCTTTGTCTAAATATGTGTTTAGACATGATAAGTAGGCAAACTATAAATATGTTATATTTATGGACTGCAATAAACATGTCACAGGACAGCATAAGTGGCAACAACAGATAAGAAAGATTGCAGCGGCCTATTGCCGAAGTGTCAAGAGATATGACCACGCGGGAGATGATAAGCGCGGTCAAAGGCCTCAAACATAGATTTAAGAATAAAACTCAGCTGCATTTACCAACGCAGACTGCGGCGCCTTACAAGCGCTGCATTATATAATTAGATGCATAATGCTTTCGACTGCCGAAAGGAAATTACATGCAATCGATGCTCCAAAGGACACAACAGCCTTCTTCATGAAGACACAAAACGCAGTATCAACAGCAATAGCCTCAAGCAAGGCCAAGACACACAATTGTTTTAGTGAAAACCAAAGCTGGAGGTTACAACGAGTTGATTCGGCTTATTGACGGTGGATCCCAATAGACGCTGATTTCAGAGGAAACAGCACAGATATTAGGGATTCCCAGAATAAGGAGTACTATAGAGGTCGAAGGTATCTCCCAGACTACTCAATTATCCAAAAATTGCGTCAAAAAAAAAAAGAAAAGCAAAAAATTATAAGTGCCACTATAACAATAAATCTAAAGGACTTGGAAAGCTTTTGGGAATTGGAAGATGAAGCCGATGATACGATTACAGACAATGCAGAATGCGAAAGAAACAACTGTCACCAACGAGGAAGGAAGATTTGTGGTTTCAATTCCATTCCACAAAGAGGCAAAGCTGGGAGACTCTCACAAACAGGCAATGGCAAGGCTTAAGCAAATGGACAAAGATTTTGTAGCTGCCATTAAAAACAATAATGAGTTAGCACCTACACTAGAAAAAGAAGGCATCAAGTGGCACTTTATTCCCCCGGGAAGCCCTCACATGGGAGGTTTATGGGAAGCCGGTGTAAAATCAGTGAAGCATCACCTTAAACGAGTTATTGGTGAAAACAGCTGAAGAATTTGCATCGCTGCTATGTCAAATCGTCCATTAGTCACTGTAAGGAGCGAAATGATGGTGAGGACATATTAACGCCGAGGTCAATTTCTGGTGGGAAGACCTCTAATTGGAGCTCCTGAACATTTTGACGAAAGTAAGACAATCAGCTCTTTGGATAGATGGAAGCTAATTCAACGCATCAGAGGTGATTTTTGGAAGAAATCGAAAAAGGAGAATCTGGTGTCATTGCAACAGCGAGCCAAATGGCGCCAAGAAAAGCCGATCCTGAAGGAGGTTGAGAACACTCACCCTGCAAAATGTCCAATGGGAAGAATCATTACTACGACTAAAGGACAAGACGATAAAGTCCGGATAGTCACGGTTAAAACAAACGATGGGGAAGTAAAAAGATCGCTAAACAAGATCTGTCAACTTCCTGTTAGCGATGCAAAACCAGCTGGAGCTGCAACGCCATCTAAAACGGGGTCAATGCAAATACGCAAGGACAAGAAGCTTAGGAAGTGAGTTCCAAAAGACAAAAGGAATCGCACTGGAAGCACAGCTACTGTGCTATGCTGTTTATTGATATTGCAAGCTACAACTACGACAGAAAATACGAAACCTCGAAAACAGGGCGAAGAACTTGGGAAAACTTACGACATCGACGCAAAGGCTGCAGTTATGGTGAACAAAATTGGTAAAATTGAAGGGAATGGAAAATTTGCGATTGCTTTTGTTTTGTTTGGGTTTGGTTTGATGTCTTTTGTTGTGACAATCTGTCCTAGGAATTCCGTTTCTTTCTTCATGAATACACATTTATCTAGCTGCATCTTGAAGTTGACGTCTTTTAGTTTCTCAAAGACTTTCTTTAGAGGTAAAATGTATTCCTCCAATGAAGTGGAATAAACAAAAATATCGTCTAAATAGACTAAAAAATCTTTATAGATCAAATCTTCCAGAAGATTATAAATACAAATTAAAATTGTTACTCTTTATTTATTTAAAAAAATAAATTTTATTTTTTAACATTTATTTGGTGATAAACTTTTTCACTTATACTATTACGAGACACTTGGTAACTTATGTTTAACTTCGAGCTGTTGACGATCTCGTCCCGATTCAGACTCCCGACTCTTGCAGACTCATCTTCAAATTGTAAGTCCTAATCCAATCAACCTCGGCCAGAAGCTTTTCTTTCGGAAAATTACCGAACTTTCGATAAAAGCTTTATGCTGGAAATTTTCCACTGCATTGTGAAATTCAATTATGCTGATCGATGCAATTTTTGATTGATACGCAATAAGTCGGCCGTGGGTTGGTCTCCAAGCGGAAGCTGTGTTTACGTTAAGTTTGGGTTGCTTATGTTAGCGGGTAGCTGAGTGCTGGCAAAGGCAATGACAAAAACAAAGACAAGGGCAATTCCGGCGAGATTGAGAATTGGAATTTGTTTATAAATTGTGGAAGGGAGCTATGTTCATTGGTTGGATAACTTACATCTCTGAAAAGTAGCTGGAGCATTTTTTAGGCCAAAAGGCATAAGAGTATATTCATAATGCCCATGCTTAGTTGAAAAAGCAGTTTTGGTGAAAACAATTAGCTAGATCTATGGTTGTAAACTATTGGCATCTACCCACTTTGTCCAATATCTCATCCATTCAGGGAACAGGAAATTTGGCATTAACAGTTATCTCATTTAGATTCCTGTAATCGACTACCTACCTAAATTTTTTTTCCAGAGGCGTCTGCCTTCTTGAGGAGGACAATAAGGGGATTTCGATTTGCGAATAATCCCTTTGTCTAAATATGTGTTTAGACATGATAAGTAGGCAAACTATAAATATGTTATATTTATGGACTGCAATAAACATGTCACAGGACAGCATAAGTGGCAACAACAGATAAGAAAGATTGCAGCGGCCTATTGCCGAAGTGTCAAGAGATATGACCACGCGGGAGATGATAAGCGCGGTCAAAGGCCTCAAACATAGATTTAAGAATAAAACTCAGCTGCATTTACCAACGCAGACTGCGGCGCCTTACAAGCGCTGCATTATATAATTAGATGCATAATGCTTTCGACTGCCGAAAGGAAATTACATGCAATCGATGCTCCAAAGGACACAACAGCCTTCTTCATGAAGACACAAAACGCAGTATCAACAGCAATAGCCTCAAGCAAGGCCAAGACACACAATTGTTTTAGTGAAAACCGAAGCTGGAGGTTACAACGAGTTGATTCGGCTTATTGACGGTGGATCCCAATAGACGCTGATTTCAGAGGAAACAGCACAGATATTAGGGATTCCCAGAATAAGGAGTACTATAGAGGTCGAAGGTATCTCCCAGACTACTCAATTATCCAAAAATTGCGTCAAAAAAAAAAAGAAAAGCAAAAAATTATAAGTGCCACTATAACAATAAATCTAAAGGACTTGGAAAGCTTTTGGGAATTGGAAGATGAAGCCGATGATACGATTACAGACAATGCAGAATGCGAAAGAAACAACTGTCACCAACGAGGAAGGAAGATTTGTGGTTTCAATTCCATTCCACAAAGAGGCAAAGCTGGGAGACTCTCACAAACAGGCAATGGCAAGGCTTAAGCAAATGGACAAAGATTTTGTAGCTGCCATTAAAAACAATAATGAGTTAGCACCTACACTAGAAAAAGAAGGCATCAAGTGGCACTTTATTCCCCCGGGAAGCCCTCACATGGGAGGTTTATGGGAAGCCGGTGTAAAATCAGTGAAGCATCACCTTAAACGAGTTATTGGTGAAAACAGAAGAATTTGCATCGCTGCTATGTCAAATCGTCCATTAGTCACTGTAAGGAGCGAAATGATGGTGAGGACATATTAACGCCGAGGTCAATTTCTGGTGGGACCTCTAATTGGAGCTCCTGAACATTTTGACGAAAGTAAGACAATCAGCTCTTTGGATAGATGGAAGCTAATTCAACGCATCAGAGGTGATTTTTGGAAGAAATCGAAAAAGGAGAATCTGGTGTCATTGCAACAGCGAGCCAAATGGCGCCAAGAAAAGCCGATCCTGAAGGAGGTTGAGAACACTCACCCTGCAAAATGTCCAATGGGAAGAATCATTACTACGACTAAAGGACAAGACGATAAAGTCCGGATAGTCACGGTTAAAACAAACGATGGGGAAGTAAAAAGATCGCTAAACAAGATCTGTCAACTTCCTGTTAGCGATGCAAAACCAGCTGGAGCTGCAACGCCATCTAAAACGGGGTCAATGCAAATACGCAAGGACAAGAAGCTTAGGAAGTGAGTTCCAAAAGACAAAAGGAATCGCACTGGAAGCACAGCTACTGTGCTATGCTGTTTATTGATATTGCAAGCTACAACTACGACAGAAAATACGAAACCTCGAAAACAGGGCGAAGAACTTGGGAAAACTTACGACATCGACGCAAAGGCTGCAGTTATGGTGAACAAAATTGGTAAAATTGAAGGGAATGGAAAATTTGCGATTGCTTTTGTTTTGTTTGGGTTTGGTTTGATGTCTTTTGTTGTGACAATCTGTCCTAGGAATTCCGTTTCTTTCTTCATGAATACACATTTATCTAGCTGCATCTTGAAGTTGACGTCTTTTAGTTTCTCAAAGACTTTCTTTAGAGGTAAAATGTATTCCTCCAATGAAGTGGAATAAACAAAAATATCGTCTAAATAGACTAAAAAATCTTTATAGATCAAATCTTCCAGAAGATTATAAATACAAATTAAAATTGTTACTCTTTATTTATTTAAAAAAATAAATTTTATTTTTTAACATTTATTTGGTGATAAACTTTTTCACTTATACTATTACGAGACACTTGGTAACTTATGTTTAACTTCGAGCTGTTGACGATCTCGTCCCGATTCAGACTCCCGACTCTTGCAGACTCATCTTCAAATTGTAAGTCCTAATCCAATCAACCTCGGCCAGAAGCTTTTCTTTCGGAAAATTACCGAACTTTCGATAAAAGCTTTATGCTGGAAATTTTCCACTGCATTGTGAAATTCAATTATGCTGATCGATGCAATTTTTGATTGATACGCAATAAGTCGGCCGTGGCTTGGTCTCCAAGCGGAAGCTGTGTTTACGTTAAGTTTGGGTTGCTTATGTTAGCGGGTAGCTGAGTGCTGGCAAAGGCAATGACAAAAACAAAGACAAGGGCAATTCCGGCGAGATTGAGAATTGGAATTTGTTTATAAATTGTGGAAGGGAGCTATGTTCATGGGTTGGATAACTTACATCTCTGAAAAGTAGCTGGAGCATTTTTTAGGCCAAAAGGCATAAGAGTATATTCATAATGCCCATGCTTAGTTGAAAAAGCAGTTTTGGTGAAAACAATTAGCTAGATCTATGGTTGTAAAATATTGGCATCTACCCACTTTGTCCAATATCTCATCCATTCAGGGAACAGGAAATTTGGCATTAACAGTTATCTCATTTAGATTCCTGTAATCGACTACCAACCTGAATTTTTTTCCCAGAGGCGTCTGCCTTCTTGAGGAGGACAATAAGGGGATTTCGATTTGCGAATAATCCCTTTGTCTAAATATGTGTTTAGACATGATAAGTAGGCAAACTATAAATATGTTATATTTATGGACTGCAATAAACATGTCACAGGACAGCATAAGTGGCAACAACAGATAAGAAAGATTGCAGCGGCCTATTGCCGAAGTGTCAAGAGATATGACCACGCGGGAGATGATAAGCGCGGTCAAAGGCCTCAAACATAGATTTAAGAATAAAACTCAGCTGCATTTACCAACGCAGACTGCGGCGCCTTACAAGCGCTGCATTATATAATTAGATGCATAATGCTTTCGACTGCCGAAAGGAAATTACATGCAATCGATGCTCCAAAGGACACAACAGCCTTCTTCATGAAGACACAAAACGCAGTATCAACAGCAATAGCCTCAAGCAAGGCCAAGACACACAATTGTTTTAGTGAAAACCGAAGCTGGAGGTTACAACGAGTTGATTCGGCTTATTGACGGTGGATCCCAATAGACGCTGATTTCAGAGGAAACAGCACAGATATTAGGGATTCCCAGAATAAGGAGTACTATAGAGGTCGAAGGTATCTCCCAGACTACTTAATTATCCAAAAATTGCGTCAAAAAAAAAAAGAAAAGCAAAAAATTATAAGTGCCACTATAACAATAAATCTAAAGGACATGGAACGCTTTTGGGAATTGGAAGATGAAGCCGATGATACGATTACAGACAATGCAGAATGCGAAAGAAACAACTGTCACCAACGAGGAAGGAAGATTTGTGGTTTCAATTCCATTCCACAAAGAGGCAAAGCTGGGAGACTCTCACAAACAGGCAATGGCAAGGCTTAAGCAAATGGACAAAGATTTTGTAGCTGCCATTAAAAACAATAATGAGTTAGCACCTACACTAGAAAAAGAAGGCATCAAGTGGCTTTTTATTCCCCCGGGAAGCCCTCACATGGGAGGTTTATGGGAAGCCGGTGTAAAATCAGTGAAGCATCACCTTAAACGAGTTATTGGTGAAAACAGCTGAAGAATTTGCATCGCTGCTATGTCAAATCGTCCATTAGTCACTGTAAGGAGCGAAATGATGGTGAGGACATATTAACGCCGAGGTCAATTTCTGGTGGGAAGACCTCTAATTGGAGCTCCTGAACATTTTGACGAAAGTAAGACAATCAGCTCTTTGGATAGATGGAAGCTAATTCAACGCATCAGAGGTGATTTTTGGAAGAAATCGAAAAAGGAGAATCTGGTGTCATTGCAACAGCGAGCCAAATGGCGCCAAGAAAAGCCGATCCTGAAGGAGGTTGAGAACACTCACCCTGCAAAATGTCCAATGGGAAGAATCATTACTACGACTAAAGGACAAGACGATAAAGTCCGGATAGTCACGGTTAAAACAAACGATGGGGAAGTAAAAAGATCGCTAAACAAGATCTGTCAACTTCCTGTTAGCGATGCAAAACCAGCTGGAGCTGCAACGCCATCTAAAACGGGGTCATTGCAAATACGCAAGGACAAGAAGCTTAGGAAGTGAGTTCCAAAAGACAAAAGGAATCGCACTGGAAGCATAGCTACTGTGCTATGCTGTTTATTGATATTGCAAGCTACAACTACGACAGAAAATACGAAACCTCGAAAACAGGGCGAAGAACTTGGGAAAACTTACGACGTCGACGCAAAGGCTGCAGTTATGGTGAACAAAATTGGTAAAATTGAAGGGAATGAAAAATTTGCGATTGCTTTTGTTTTGTTTGGGTTTGGTTTGATGTCTTTTGTTGTGACAATCTGTCCTAGGAATTCCGTTTCTTTCTTCATGAATACACATTTATCTAGCTGCATCTTGAAGTTGACGTCTTTTAGTTTCTCAAAGACTTTCTTTAGAGGTAAAATGTATTCCTCCAATGAAATGGAATAAACAAAAATATCGTCTAAATAGACTAAAAAATCTTTATAGATCAAATCTTCCAGAAGATTATAAATACAAATTAAAATTGTTACTCTTTATTTATTTAAAAAAATAAATTTTATTTTTTAACATTTATTTGGTGATAAACTTTTTCACTTATACTATTACGAGACACTTGGTAACTTATGTTTAACTTCGAGCTGTTGACGATCTCGTCCCGATTCAGACTCCCGACTCTTGCAGACTCATCTTCAAATTCTAAGTCCTAATCCAATCAACCTCGGCCAGAAGCTTTTCTTTCGGAAAATTACCGATCTTTCGATAAAAGCTTTGTTCTGCAATTATTCCACTGCATTGTGAAATTCAATTATGCTGATCGATGCAGTTTTTGATTGATGCGCAATAAGTCGGCCGTGGTTTGGTCTCCAAGCGGAAGCTGTGTTTACGTTAAGTTTGGGTTGCTTATGTTAGCGGGTAGCTGAGTGCTGGCAAAGGCAATGACAAAAACAAAGACAAGGGCAATTCCGGCGAGATTGAGAATTGGAATTTGTTTATAAATTGTGGAAGGGAGCTATGTTCATGGGTTGGATAACTCTCCCCCCTCTAAAATGACGCGTCCCGCTTCATTATTAATTTCGTTCAAACGTTCATTTAATTCTTTTAAAAATTCTACATCATTATTTGGTTTTTCTGGTTCTGGCCGTTTTTGTTTGGTTACAAATATATAATACCTGATTTTTATTATTAATATAGTAATGAAATACAAAATGATTAAAATTAATAATATAAATGAAATTGAAATTTTCCAATTGTAAATTTCAATAAATGGGTTTAAAATATTAATGTTGTCAAGAGAAAGTTCTGAATTGTTTGATTTTATATATTCTGATATTTCTAAGTTTTTAAAGTGGTTGGTAGTTATGTACTCAAGTATTTTGTTTTCTGAATTGGTGTATGAAATATTATTTATTGTAGTTGTGCTGTTAAATGTTATTAAATATGACCCATTTAAATGAGAATCGTTCACAATATTATTTCCATTTATTAGAATGGCACCTTCTTGAATGATATCTATATTCTTATTCTTTTCTAGAATTTTAGTGCAAATTGATTTTTCTCCATTTAGTAAGCGGGTAAAACAAGTCTTATCTTTACTTATAATACAATAGTTGTTCAAAAGTTCGTTCTTAAAATTAGATATTTCATAATAGGTATTTTCGCATTTTGCGACCTGATTACTTATAAGTAATTTTCCATCATTATGTGAAATGGATCTGGCATAGTAAATTTCGCATCTGTTTGTTATAACGGGGTATTTTATATAAATTATTAAGAGTTCTTTATGCAATACAATTTTGAATATGGCGATGTCCATTAAGTCTGCAATAAGTACAGGCTGTTGTTCGTGATCTAATATTTCTTTGATGTCTTCATTGTTTAAAATTTTTGTGTTGAATAAATCAATTTTGGCCAGTGTGATAGTATCAATAATGTTTTGTAAGTCAAATGTTAATAAACGTAGGCGATGTTTTCTTAATGGCAATTCTTGATCGATAAAAATGTTTTTAAAATGATCGGAAAGTGATTTTATCTCTTTAAACAATTTGGAATTAATAATAAATTGTTGGTTATTGTTTTCAATTAAATCATTTATTTTATTCTGTATTTTAATGAAATCATCGTGATCCGGAGTTCCAGCTAACCATTTCCAAACAGTGCCTAACTCATTTATTCCCCTTTTTGATCTAGTTGGTATCAGTTGTGACAAAATTAATTTTATTATCTGTATTTCGTAAGTAATTTCCCATTGTGTCCGTGTATTTTTATCTTTTCTTACATATCCTGATTCTAGATTGATTATTTCTTTATAAAAACTTAAGTTAGTTACGTGGTATAAGTCAGCATATGATTCATAGGTAAGGACATCCTTTTGGTCCTTGAACAGGAAAAATTCGTGATTGGAGTAATCAATTATTTCTGAAGTGGTTATCATTACGAATGTTATTAAAAGTAATACGAAATGCATTTTCTTAAATTTAATAAAAAAAATATGGTATTTGTTAAAACTTAATGTTGTCTTTGTGAATAGTCCTGTTTCTACTATTTATTATAACTTTGTTAGGTAAGTTTTCCTTAACAACCTGTTTTTTATATCTAGTTTTTAGCTTATTTCTTTCGCCGTGTTTTTTCTCATAAACAACTTGACCTACGTGATATTCTTTTTCTCTGCGACCTTCATTGTGTGTTACTAACATTTTTTCTTGTGTGTTCTTTAGAATTCTTGAAATGTTTTCGTGATTAATTTTATTATATAGAATATCAAAGGGTTTTTGGTTTGTTGTAGAATGAATGCTTTGATTGAATTCTTTTGCGGCTCTAATAATTATTTCAGAATAGTCAGTGAGATTAAATTCTTTTTTAATACAACGAGCTAATTCTGTTAATGTTGAATGTGCTCTTTCTACTTGTCCGTTCGAGGTACTGTGTCTGGGGTCGGCGAAATGTAGAGTTAAACCACATCTTTGTGCAAAGGATTTAAATTGAGCAGAGGTGAAGCTCGGTTCATTATCTGTCATAATTACTTTGGCGTGGGGAAAATGTTGGAGTAATTCCATTACTTTATTTTCGATGTTTAGTTTATTTTGAATTTCTTTTACAACCAGGAATTTTGAATATGCGTCAATACAGGTTAAGAAAATAAGACTTTGCGCGTAAAAAATGTCGATGTGTAAATTCTCTCCTTCTTTAGTTGGAATAGGAGCTTCTCCAATAGGGATTTTAATAGGATGCCGGTTGTATTTATTTTCGTTGCAAATTGTACAATTTTTTATGTATTCCTTTAATTTGATATATAAATTTGGCCAATAAAATAATCTATTAATTTGTTTATAATTTTCGTCTAATCCTCTGTGAGCACGACTATGTGTTTCTTCTATTATGATAGCCTTATCTTCGTTATTTTCCACGTCTTGTAGAAATATTTTAGTATAAAGAAATTTGTTGTTAAAGTTATTTTTTAATGGTAATTGAATATGATAAAGATCTTCTAAAGTGCAATGAATTCCTACCTTTATGTTTGGTTTTAGATATTCCCTTAATATTTCTATTAAGTTTTCTGGCGTATCATATTCAATTATATGTCTAGTCTTATCAAAAACATTCAATGACTCATGTATTGTATACCTCCCCTTTGTTAATAACAGTTGTTGTTGAAACTGATTTAACGGTTTTCGGGTCTCTTGTATTACATTTTCAAAACTACTTTCGGCAGAATGCTGTGTATTTTGATCTGAGTTTGATTGTTCTAAGTCGCTGTTAGTAATATTATTTATTTTTATTCGAGATAATGCGTCGGCCACGACATTAGTTGTTCCGGGTTTATATATTATTTTCGGGGTGAAACTTTCTATAAAGGAGTACCATCTTTTCATTTCTACGTTCGGGTTTTTATCTGAGATTGTGAAAGATAAAGATTGATGGTCTGTTTGTATTTCTATACCAATTACCCCATATAAGTAATTCCTGAGATTTTTAAGAGCCCAAACTATTGCCAACAATTCTTTTTTATTTGTGGCATAAAGTTGTTCGGTTTTACTTAAAGTTTTGGATATGAAAGTAATTGGTTTATTATCCTGTGATAAAACTGCTCCGATAGCTACATCTGATGCGTCTGTCGTTAAAGTGAATTTTTTGTTATAATCTGGTTGAACTAATTCCACTTGTGCTATTAGATTATCTTTAAGTTCTTTAAAAGCTTTAACAGCTGGGTCGTCTAACTGTATTGTAATTTTTGTAGACATTCTCCTAGAAATTTTTCCATTATCTCCTCCTAGGTATTTGGTTAAAGGTTTTGCAATTTTTGCATAATTTCGGACAAATTTACGGTAATAGCCGGTGAGGCCTAGAAAACTACGAAGCTCTCTAATGTTTTGGGGGATCGGATACTTCATAATTGTGGAGATTTTTTCAGGATCTGTTTTAATTACATTGTGAGATACTATATAACCTAGAAATGCTGTTTCTAATTTAAAGAATTTTGATTTTTCTAGAGAAATTTTCATATTAGCTTGTAAAATATTTATTATTTGAATTAAATCTGTGTAATGTTGTTCAATTGTATTAGAAAAGATTATTATATCATCCATATAAACATGACAAGTTTTTCCGACTTGTTCTCTCAATATGTCATCCATTGCTCTTTGAAATATTCTAGGGGCGTTTGTTAACCCAAATGGCATACGTAAGAATTCAAATTTTCCGTTATTTATAGAGAATGCTGTTTTTTCAATATCTGAATTTTTCATTAAAATTTGGTGGAATCCTGATTCCAGATCAATGGTTGAGAAATATTTTGACTTCCCTAAGTTAGATAATATTACAGACGGATCTTGCATCGGATATCTGTCAGGTATTGTGCTTTCATTTAATTTTTTATAGTCAATAACTAATCGATGTTTTGGAGATCCATCTTCGTTTTGACCTTTTTTAGGCACTACTAAAACTGGTGAATTGTAGGGGCTTCTACTTGGTCTTATAATTTGTTCTTTTAACATTCTATCGATTTCATTATTAACGAAATCTGAGACCGACATGGCATAAGGATATTGTTTGCTATAAATTGCTCTGTCATTGACTGTATTTATTTCTCCTCGAATATCGGTACGAAAAGGAATTTGCGTATTTATTTTAGAATGCTCCTTTTCAATTTTATTCATAACTTTATTTTCAAATTCTTTTATTTGATTTGAAATAATATTTAGGTTATGAATTTTTTCTTTGTCGGAAAACTCAACGACTGCGTGCTCGGTATTTGTGGATTCCAAGCTATTTGATTTAAGACTGACGGAATTAACATCGTCGGCTTGTTCAGGATTTTTTAATCCCAAACTGATATATTTTTTATTAGCGGATAAATCTACGCTGGCGTGCTCAGGATTTTTTGATCCCAAACTGATATATTGTTTATTAGCGGATAAATCTACGCTGGCGTGCTCAGGATTTTTTGATCCCAAACTGATATATTGTTTATTAGCGGATAAATCTACGCTGGCGTGCTCAGGATTTTTTGATCCCAAACTGATATATTGTTTATTAGCGGATAAATCTACGCTGGCGTGCTCAGGATTCATTGATCCCAAGCTATATAAACTGCCTTCAGCAATTACTGTTTCGGTTTTATATATCTTTTGCTCATCTAAATATTTTTTAATTATATATTCTTTTAATGGAAGAATATTTTTTTCCTCAATTAAACACAAATCGTTTTTATCCTCGTCAAAATATTGGAGTTTCTCTTTATTTCCTTTATACTCCATGATTCCTTTCTCGATATCTAATTTAGCTCCAATCTTTCTTAACAAATTGAATCCAATTAATAGATCAGATTCTAAACCCTCAATTTCATAGAATAAATGTTGTTCCCCAAATATATTTATCAAATGATAATATTTTATGATTGAATATCCATGAACTGTAGATACTCTTTTGTGTATTGATAATTCCCTTTTATTCTCATAAATACCCTTTTTTATATAACACGCGGTGGCTCCTGTGTCTATTAATATTTTGAATTGTCTTTTAGTTTTTCTGTCTACCCTTGTGATATGAGGCATCCCTCTGTAAGGTGCTGATCTAAAAAATGGTTCTCGTTGATATTATTTACTCTCATTGTTTTATGAGCTGGCTGGTTGACTGTTCCCGTTGATTCCCGTTTTATCGGGGGGTGTGTTTAGGACTGATTTACAAGACCTGTGCTTGTGTTGTGTTTTTGCGCTGGGTATAGATTATAATTATTTCTTTGGAAATTATTATTAAAATTGTGTCGGTTATTATTATAACTCCACTGGTTGTTATTATTCCTAGGATGATTATAATTTTTAAACGGACGATTTTGAACTCTTATGGAGCCGTCTACTTCCATAGGTTCTGGTGGTGGTTGAACTTTGGAATTATTATTAAAATTCCAATTGTTATTCGTTCCGAAGTTGTGGTGTGGTGGTGGTTGAACTTTGGAATTATTATTATAATTCCAATTGTTATTCGCTCCGAAGTTCCCGTTTTGCGGCCAATTATTATTTATCCTATTTGGTGTATTATTAATCTGTCTAGGGGCAAATCTAAGGTTGTTTCCTTGATTTCTGTTTTCACTCCTAAATCCATTATACCTATTTGCAAATTGAGCTCTAAAGTTGTTAGACTTTAATTCCTGACACTTTGCCAAAGCATTTGGCAAATCTGGTGGGTTGAGAGAGAAGAGTGTTTCTGAGATTGAACCGTTTAATCCAGAAATAAAAATTCTTAGCACGTTGCTCCTAATTGTTTTATTTGTTTCCTTGGTTATTAGGCTGTCCTTTCCATAAGTCATTATAGTTTTATTTATAAGTAACGTCATTTTCTTATTTACTTCGTTGTAGAATTCGTTAATGGTCATGCGTCCCTGTCTTAAGATGCTTAATTCTGTTTCGAGTATATGGATTGGTCTTTTATCGCTATAGATAAAATCCAATCTAGAAAGAATCGCTTGAAAGTTTAAAACGGTACCATGGTTGGTTGGAGCATCGTGTGCTGCTCCCATGATTTTATTACGTAAAATTGTTAAAGCGATAAAATATTGTTCACTTTCAATTTTATATAGACTCATTGCGGTTTCCGCCGCTTCTCTCCAGCCTACATATTGGGTTATTTCTCCTGTGAACTTTGGTAAGGATTTAATTACTTCTAATGTAGTTTCGCATTTTATGGTTCGGTCTATTGTTTGGATCTTATAGTCTTCTACCTCATTTTTGTTAGCGGCTAACTGCTCTTCTAACCCTTCAAGTTTTCTGGTTACTTTACTCAACTGTACATTTATTAATCTGTTTATTAATTCCATTGTCAGATTACTGGCGCTGGATATCCCGCCCGCAGAAAGGGTTGACACTGAACCTCCGGTTGCCATTGTTAAATTTAAATTATCAAAACTATTTATCAAATCTTCCAGATTGTTTTAAATTAAATTGATATTGTAATATTTAATTTCAAAGTAGTATTCTCTGTATCTTAATCTTAATTTTTTTTTTTTTTAATTTTATTTAAAGACTTAGTGTTGTTTTTATCTGCTCACGATACTTTCCGTGGGAGTTCTTCCTTCAGCGTAGTTGGTGGAGGGTAGGGGTCTTCCTTCAATTGGTTGTTCTTAATAATTCTTTTTTGGTGTCTTCCTTCAATTGGTTGTTCTTAATAATTCTTTTTTGGAGTCTTCCTTCTAATGGGTCGTCTTGATAATTATTTATTGGGGTCTTCCTTCAATTTTTTATATAGCCTTTTTATTTTTGAATTTGAATTTTGAAATTGAATTTGTTTGAATTTCTTTGGTTTTGTAGTTGAGTTCTGAATTTTTATTATTATGTTATGTTTATGTTATGTTTATTATTATTATGTTCTCGTAATTTGTATTAAGTATTCAGTCCACCTTTTTATGTTAAATTCTTAATTGGATTATTGCATTTATTGATTTCCAATTAAGTTTTTTTATCACGATCACTTTCACATTAGTTAGGCGTCGTTGTATTGTTGTGGATGTTTTAATTTTTCCACTAAAAATATGGATTGTTGGCGGCGCGAGTTCCGTTTTATTTTTAACTTATTATCGTTAATATTTATTTAGAACTTTTGAATACGCCGCCCCACGTTGGGCGCCAATTAAAATTGTTACTCTTTATTTATTTAAAAAAATAAATTTTATTTTTTAACATTTATTTGGTTATAAACTTTTTCACTTATACTATTACGAGACACTTGGTAACTTATGTTTAACTTCGAGCTGTTGACGATCTCGTCCCGATTCAGACTCCCGACTCTTGCAGACTCATCTTCAAATTCTAAGTCCTAATCCAATCAACCTCGGCCAGAAGCTTTTCTTTCGGAAAATTACCGAACTTTCGATAAAAGCTTTATGCTGGAAATTTTCCACTGCATTGTGAAATTCAATTATGCTGATCGATGCAATTTTTGATTGATACGCAGTAAGTCGGCCGTGGCTTGGTCTCCAAGCGGAAGCTGTGTTTACGTTAAGTTTGGGTTGCTTATGTTAGCGGGTAGCTGAGTGCTGGCAAAGGCAATGACAAAAACAAAGACAAGGGCAATTCCGGCGAGATTGAGAATTGGAATTTGTTTATAAATTGTGGAAGGGAGCTATGTTCATGGGTTGGATAACTTACATCTCTGAAAAGTAGCTGGAGCATTTTTTAGGCCAAAAGGCATAAGAGTATATTCATAATGCCCATGCTTAGTTGAAAAAGCAGTTTTGGTGAAAACAATTAGCTAGATCTATGGTTGTAAAATATTGGCATCTACCCACTTTGTCCAATATCTCATCCATTCAGGGAACAGGAAATTTGGCATTAACAGTTATCTCATTTAGATTCCTGTAATCGACTACCAACCTGAATTTACAATAAGGGGATTTCGATTTGCGAATAATCCCTTTGTCTAAATATGTGTTTAGACATGATAAGTAGGCAAACTATAAATATGTTATATTTATGGACTGCAATAAACATGTCACAGGACAGCATAAGTGGCAACAACAGATAAGAAAGATTACAGCGGCCTATTGCCGAAGTGTCAAGAGATATGACCACGCGGGAGATGATAAGCGCGGTCAAAGGCCTCAAACATAGATTTAAGAATAAAACTCAGCTGCATTTACCAACGCAGACTGCGGCGCCTTACAAGCGCTGCATTATATAATTAGATGCATAATGCTTTCGACTGCCGAATGGAAATTACATGCAATCGATGCTCCAAAGGACACAACAGCCTTCTTCATGAAGACACAAAACGCAGTATCAACAGCAATAGCCTCAAGCAAGGCCAAGACACACAATTGTTTTAGTGAAAACCAAAGCTGGAGGTTACAACGAGTTGATTCGGCTTATTGACGGTGGATCCCAATAGACGCTGATTTCAGAGGAAACAGCACAGATATTAGGGATTCCCAGAATAAGGAGTACTATAGAGGTCGAAGGTATCTCCCAGACTACTCAATTATCCAAAAATTGCGTCAAAAAAAAAAAAGAAAAGCAAAAAATTATAAGTGCCACTATAACAATAAATCTAAAGGACATGGAACGCTTTTGGGAATTGGAAGATGAAGCCGATGATACGATTACAGACAATGCAGAATGCGAAAGAAACAACTGTCACCAACGAGGAAGGAAGATTTGTGGTTTCAATTCCATTCCACAAAGAGGCAAAGCTGGGAGACTCTCACAAACAGGCAATGGCAAGGCTTAAGCAAATGGACAAAGATTTTGTAGCTGCCATTAAAAACAATAATGAGTTAGCACCTACACTAGAAAAAGAAGGCATCAAGTGGCACTTTATTCCCCCGGGAAGCCCTCACATGGGAGGTTTATGGGAAGCCGGTGTAAAATCAGTGAAGCATCACCTTAAACGAGTTATTGGTGAAAACAGCTGAAGAATTTGCATCGCTGCTATGTCAAATCGTCCATTAGTCACTGTAAGGAGCGAAATGATGGTGAGGACATATTAACGCCGAGGTCAATTTCTGGTGGGAAGACCTCTAATTGGAGCTCCTGAACATTTTGACGAAAGTAAGACAATCAGCTCTTTGGATAGATGGTAGCTAATTCAACGCATCAGAGGTGATTTTTGGAAGAAATCGAAAAAGGAGAATCTGGTGTCATTGCAACAGCGAGCCAAATGGCGCCAAGAAAAGCCGATCCTGAAGGAGGTTGAGAACACTCACCCTGCAAAATGTCCAATGGGAAGAATCATTACTACGACTAAAGGACAAGACGATAAAGTCCGGATAGTCACGGTTAAAACAAACGATGGGGAAGTAAAAAGATCGCTAAACAAGATCTGTCAACTTCCTGTTAGCGATGCAAAACCAGCTGGAGCTGCAACGCCATCTAAAACGGGGTCAATGCAAATACGCAAGGACAAGAAGCTTAGGAAGTGAGTTCCAAAAGACAAAAGGAATCGCACTGGAAGCACAGCTACTGTGCTATGCTGTTTATTGATATTGCAAGCTACAACTACGACAGAAAATACGAAACCTCGAAAACAGGGCGAAGAACTTGGGAAAACTTACGACATCGACGCAAAGGCTGCAGTTATGGTGAACAAAATTGGTAAAATTGAAGGGAATGGAAAATTTGCGATTGCTTTTGTTTTGTTTGGGTTTGGTTTGATGTCTTTTGTTGTGACAATCTGTCCTAGGAATTCCGTTTCTTTCTTCATGAATACACATTTATCTAGCTGCATCTTGAAGTTGACGTCTTTTAGTTTCTCAAAGACTTTCTTTAGAGGTAAAATGTATTCCTCCAATGAAGTGGAATAAACAAAAATATCGTCTAAATAGACTAAAAAATCTTTATAGATCAAATCTTCCAGAAGATAATAAATACAAATTAAAATTGTTACTCTTTATTTATTTAAAAAAATAAATTTTATTTTTTAACATTTATTTGGTGATAAACTTTTTCACTTATACTATTACGAGACACTTGGTAACTTATGTTTAACTTCGAGCTGTTGACGATCTCGTCCCGATTCAGACTCCCGACTCTTGCAGACTCATCTTCAAATTCTAAGTCCTAATCCAATCAACATCGGCCAGAAGCTTTTCTTTCGGAAAATTACCGAACTTTCGATAAAAGCTTTATGCTGGAAATTTTCCACTGCATTGTGAAATTCAATTATGCTGATCGATGCAATTTTTGATTGATACGCAATAAGTCGGCCGTGGCTTGGTCTCCAAGCGGAAGCTGTGTTTACGTTAAGTTTGGGTTGCTTATGTTAGCGGGTAGCTGAGTGCTGGCAAAGGCAATGACAAAAACAAAGACAAGGGCAATTCCGGCGAGATTGAGAATTGGAATTTGTTTATAAATTGTGGAAGGGAGCTATGTTCATGGGTTGGATAACTTACATCTCTGAAAAGTAGCTGGAGCATTTTTTAGGCCAAAAGGCATAAGAGTATATTCATAATGCCCATGCTTAGTTGAAAAAGCAGTTTTGGTGAAAACAATTAGCTAGACCTATGGTTGTAAAATATTGGCATCTACCCACTTTGTCCAATATCTCATCCATTCAGGGAACAGGAAATTTGGCATTAACAGTTATCTCATTTAGATTCCTGTAATCGACTACCAACCTGAATTTTTTTCCCAGAGGCGTCTGCCTTCTTGAGGAGGACAATAAGGGGATTTCGATTTGCGAATAATCCCTTTGTCTAAATATGTGTTTAGACATGATAAGTAGGCAAACTATAAATATGTTATATTTATGGACTGAAATAAACATGTCACAGGACAGCATAAGTGGCAACAACAGATAAGAAAGATTGCAGCGGCCTATTGCCGAAGTGTCAAGAGATATGACCACGCGGGAGATGATAAGCGCGGTCAAAGGCCTCAAACATAGATTTAAGAATAAAACTCAGCTGCATTTACCAACGCAGACTGCGGCGCCTTACAAGCGCTGCATTATATAATTAGATGCATAATGCTTTCGACTGCCGAAAGGAAATTACATGCAATCGATGCTCCAAAGGACACAACAGCCTTCTTCATGAAGACACAAAACAATCGATGCTCCAAAGGACACAACAGCCTTCTTCATGAAGACACAAAACGCAATATCTACAGCAATAGCCTCAAGCAAGGCCAAGACACACAATTGTTTTAGTGAAAACCAAAGCTGGAGGTTACAACGAGTTGATTCGGCTTATTGACGGTGGATCCCAATAGACGCTGATTTCAGAGGAAACAGCACAGATATTAGGGATTCCCAGAATAAGGAGTACTATAGAGGTCGAAGGTATCTCCCAGACTACTCAATTATCCAAAAATTGCGTCAAAAAAAAAAAGAAAAGCAAAAAATTATAAGTGCCACTATAACAATAAATCTAAAGGACATGGAACGCTTTTGGGAATTGGAAGATGAAGCCGATGATACGATTACAGACAATGCAGAATGCGAAAGAAACAACTGTCACCAACGAGGAAGGAAGATTTGTGGTTTCAATTCCATTCCACAAAGAGGCAAAGCTGGGAGACTCTCACAAACAGGCAATGGCAAGGCTTAAGCAAATGGACAAAGATTTTGTAGCTGCCATTAAAAACAATAATGAGTTAGCACCTACACTAGAAAAAGAAGGCATCAAGTGGCACTTTATTCCCCCGGGAAGCCCTCACATGGGAGGTTTATGGGAAGCCGGTGTAAAATCAGTGAAGCATCACCTTAAACGAGTTATTGGTGAAAACAGCTGAAGAATTTGCATCGCTGCTATGTCAAATTGTCCATTAGTCACTGTAAGGAGCGAAATGATGGTGAGGACATATTAACGCCGAGGTCAATTTCTGGTGGGAAGACCTCTAATTGGAGCTCCTGAACATTTTGACGAAAGTAAGACAATCAGCTCTTTGGATAGATGGAAGCTAATTCAACGCATCAGAGGTGATTTTTGGAAGAAATCGAAAAAGGAGTATCTGGTGTCATTGCAACAGCGAGCCAAATGGCGCCAAGAAAAGCCGATCCTGAAGGAGGTTGAGAACACTCACCCTGCAAAATGTCCAATGGGAAGAATCATTAGTACGACTAAAGGACAAGACGATAAAGTCCGGGTAGTCACGGTTAAAACAAACGATGGGGAAGTAAAAAGATCGCTAAACAAGATCTGTCAACTTCCTGTTAGCGATGCAAAACCAGCTGGAGCTGCAACGCCATCTAAAACGGGGTCAATGCAAATACGCAAGGACAAGAAGCTTAGGAAGTGAGTTCCAAAAGACAAAAGGAATCGCACTGGAAGCATAGCTACTGTGCTATGCTGTTTATTGATATTGCAAGCTACAACTACGACAGAAAATACGAAACCTCGAAAACAGGGCGAAGAACTTGGGAAAACTTACGACATCGACGCAAAGGCTGCAGTTATGGTGAACAAAATTGGTAAAATTGAAGGGAATGGAAAATTTGCGATTGCTTTTGTTTTGTTTGGGTTTGGTTTGATGTCTTTTGTTGTGACAATCTGTCCTAGGAATTCCGTTTCTTTCTTCATGAATACACATTTATCTAGCTGCATCTTGAAGTTGACGTCTTTTAGTTTCTCAAAGACTTTCTTTAGAGGTAAAATGTATTCCTCCAATGAAGTGGAATAAACAAAAATATCGTCTAAATAGACTAAAAAATCTTTATAGATGAAATCTTCCAGAAGATTATAAATACATCTCTGAAAAGTAGCTGGAGCATTTTTTAGGCCAAAAGGCATAAGAGTATATTCATAATGCCCATGCTTAGTTGAAAAAGCAGTTTTGGTGAAAACAATTAGCTAGATCTATGGTTGTAAACTATTGGCATCTACCCACTTTGTCCAATATCTCATCCATTCAGGGAACAGGAAATTTGGCATTAACAGTTATCTCATTTAGATTCCTGTAATCGACTACCTACCTAAATTTTTTTTCCAGAGGCGTCTGCCTTCTTCAGGAGAACAATAAGGGGATTTCGATTTGCGAATAATCCCTTTGTCTAAATATGTGTTTAGACATGATAAGTAGGCAAACTATAAATATGTTATATTTATGGACTGCAATAAACATGTCACAGGACAGCATAAGTGGCAACAACAGATAAGAAAGATTGCAGCGGCCTATTGCCGAAGTGTCAAGAGATATGACCACGCGGGAGATGATAAGCGCGGTCAAAGGCCTCAAACATAGATTTAAGAATAAAACTCAGCTGCATTTACCAACGCAGACTGCGGCGCCTTACAAGCGCTGCATTATATAATTAGATGCATAATGCTTTCGACTGGAGAAATGAAATTACATGCAATCGATGATCCAAAGGACACAACAGCCTTCTTCAAGAAGACACAAAACGCAGTATCAACAGCAATAGCCTCAAGCAAGGCCAAGACACACAATTGTTTTAGTGAAAAACAAAGCTGGAGGTTACAACGAGTTGATGGCGCTTATTGACGGTGGATCCCAATAGACGCTGATTTCAGAGGAAACAGCACAGATATTAGGGATTCCCAGAATAAGGAGTACTATAGAGGTCGAAGGTATCTCCCAGACTACTCAATTATCCAAAAATTGCGTCCACCTGACGATCAAACCAAAAATTCCAAGCAGCTTTAAAACATCAACGGTAGCATTGGTTTTACCAACACTCTATAGAGCCCTTCCCAGCAAAAAGTTTGATATTGATATCAACAAAGAGTGGAAGGACTACAGGCTAGCAGATCCACGCTTCAACGAGCCAAGCAGAATTGACATGGTGATAGGTGTGGATCTATTTCCCCTGATTATGATAGAGAAAATAAAAACCGTGAATGGAATCTTGGGACAAAAAACCAGATTTGGATGGATTGTGTCCGGAAATATAACTCGAGCAGCAAAGCAAAAAATTATAAGTGCCACTACAACAATAAATCTAAAGGACATGGAACGCTTTTGGGAATTGGAAGATGAAGCCGATGATACGGTTACAGACAATGCAGAATGCGAAAGAAACAACTGTCACCAACGAGGAAGGAAGATTTGTGGTTTCAATTCCATTCCACAAAGAGGCAAAGCTGGGAGACTCTCACAAACAGGCAATGGCAAGGCTTACGCAAATGGACAAAGATTTTGTAGCTGCCATTAAAAACAATAATGAGTTAGCACCTACACTAGAAAAAGAAGGCATTAAGTGGCACTTTATTCCCCCGGGAAGCCCTCACATGGGAGGTTTATGGGAAGCCGGTGTAAAATCAGTGAAGCATCACCTTAAACGAGTTATTGGTGAAAACAGCTGAAGAATTTGCATCGCTGCTATGTCAAATCGTCCATTAGTCACTGTAAGGAGCGAAATGATGGTGAGGACATATTAACGCCGAGGTCAATTTCTAGTGGGAAGACCTCTAATTGGAGCTCCTGAACATTTTGACGAAAGTAAGACAATCAGCTCTTTGGATAGATGGAAGCTAATTCAACGCATCAGAGGTGATTTTTGGAAGAAATCGAAAAAGGAGTATCTGGTGTCATTGCAACAGCGAGCCAAATGGCGCCAAGAAAAGCCGATCCTGAAGGAGGTTGAGAACACTCACCCTGCAAAATGTCCAATGGGAAGAATCATTAGTTCGACTAAAGGACAAGACGATAAAGTCCGGGTAGTCACGGTTAAAACAAACGATGGGGAAGTAAAAAGATCGCTAAACAAGATCTGTTAACTTCCTGTTAGCGATGCAAAACCAGCTGGAGCTGCAACGCCATCTAAAACGGGGTCAATGCAAATACGCAAGGACAAGAAGCTTAGGAAGTGAGTTCCAAAAGACAGAAGGAATCGCACTGGAAGCATAGCTACTGTGCTATGCTGTTTATTGATATTGCAAGCTACAACTGCGACAGAAAATTCGAAACCTCGAAAACAGGGCGAAGAACTTGGGAAAACTTACGACATCGACGCAAAGGCTGCAGTTATGGTGAACAAAATTGGTAAAATTGAAGTCGCTACATCTAGTTGGCAATTATTGTTTTATTATGACATGCAAGCCTATTATGATGTCATAAAACAATCAGAGGACTTCCTGGAAAAATCCTGCTTGGTTTGCGAACAAATGGGAGACTTCAAGGACTACTGCGATTTCTTCGGCACGACAATACGGACGAAAATTGACAACATCAAAGAAAAAGACAAAATACTACGGCACCGTACCAACCGAAAGAAAAGGTTTATACTGTTCTTTGATATCGGAAATGCCAATAGAATACAGGAAAATATGCAAACGATCATACAAAACGAAAAACATCTAATGGAATATGTTGACAATCAGACCTCGGAAGAATTAGTAAGAGTAACTACGATAGAAGCAAACCGGAATTTTGGAAAACTGACCCAAAAAGTCAATATTATTGCAGAAACCATGAAGGAGTACTTTATGGTATATAAGGAGTCAATTAAATTCCTTATGTTATCAAATCAAGTGCGAAACTGGATTGAAGAGGCAGAAAGCCTACAAGCAACAGCGATCTCAATGATAACGAACATTAGTGAAGGAAGAATCCATCCTACACTAATTGCGCCTAACAAAATGCTGGAGGAGCTCGAAAAAGTTAAGCAAAAATTAGGACGAAAACAAATGCTACCGGGTGGAAATTCAGTTATACAATTACCACTGATCTATAAACTGATGAAGGCACAAGCTATGTTGAAGGATAATGTCCTATTCATTGAAGCAAAATTGAAGATATACAACAATCAGGAAACGGATCTCTTTGAAGTAATCCAAATACCAGTGTGGACAAACGGAACCAAGCTTATTCCGAAATTGAAATTGATATCACCATTGAAACCAAGCAATGCACACTCAAGCGAAATGATGGAATTCCAAGGCAGTTCGTTCATCAAATAGATAAGTGGATCCAACCGTTGGTTATCTAGACTGTTTAAGAATACAACAGCTAATATAAGATGCAACGAACAGCATCAAGTTATAAGACTGCCCAATCAAGGCATTATACAACTACTTGCAGGATGCACAGCAATATTAGGGGATACAACAATAATTACTCCTCAAAAAGTAATTTCGACAGCGTCTGAAATGTCTATCTTTCCCAGTGACCACGCGGGAGATGATTAGTGCGGTCATAGGCCTCAAACATAGATTTAAGAATAAAACTCAGCTGCATTTACAAGCGCTGCATTATATAATTAGATGATAAGAACCTATGTAATAATGAATAAAAGGCGAAGACCTCGCAGCAGCGAGTCAGTTAGATTGAAACACCCGAACACGAAGTGAACGCACAAGTTTATAGTGTAAACACCCTTGTTTTGTCATTTCTTTGATTTCTTTGTTTACTTCTTGGTTAACGCTTTGGGGGTACTTTTTGGGGTCTGGGTCTTCATGTTGAGTCTGGATGACATTTTTAATAGTACTTGTGATGGTCAAATTTTTTCCCTCTTTGTACTGCATGTCTCTATATTCGTATAGAACCTTCTTTAAACATTCAACTACCTCTACACTTAGGTGTTCGAGTCTATACTCTTTACATTCGCGTAACTCATTGTTAATCGCGAAGTTGACTTTATCGTTGTCAACGGACATGGGATCGAGATGTGTTACATCATTGTCCACTGTGTCACTAAAAACATTTGAAGTGAGGCATTTTGGTAATGAGGTCTTCTTCTGTTCTTGATGCTTTGGTTTACGGCACTTAGGTGTAATCTTAACCTTTTGCATCTTTGGATTGATTTTCTCCACTGGAGCATAATCATCCTTTTGTTGTGGGTCGAGGCATTTAGATGCGGTCTCGCCCTTCTTTTCTCCATTGAAAAACTTAAACTTTAAACCTAGAGTTACTGTCTCGTTATCATAGTCCCTTCTAATAATTCCCTCTTCGATTATTCGGTATGAAACGAAGTAAATACTGGTTTTGATTTATTATAAGTTGATTCGAATTTTGGGGTGGTTGTGTATTAGTATTTTGATTCATACCAGGATAATAGTAACTGTAATTGTGATTTCTATTACTGTAATATCTATGATTATTACTTTGATTATAATTTCCCCTGTTCCTACGTCTGTTCCCTTCTGATCTATTAGAAAGGTGATTTTTAGGACTGGCATTGTAAAGGCCTAGCTCCATTGATGCTTGTTTTAGTTTATAAATAGTGTCGATATCTTTATGTGCCAATGACATATAAATTCTATCCAGCAGTATTTGAACTATTAAAGATTTAACAGTTTTATTTAACATTTCCGTATAATTCGATTTATCAACGATTTTTGTTCAGCTGTTTTCCTTTAGGGTTCGCTATCTGAGATCCCCAGTACATATGCTTGGCATTCCAATCGCCAGCTGCAACAAACCTTTCACCAAATGAGTCAAAAAGTGTTGTGAAAGTGTACTGCACGCCACTGATCCTCAGAAAATGCAGGGTGTGGCACAGATCCCACTTCTGATGTCGGGTTATGAATATCAGGGGCCTCGCCGTCCGTCCGTCCGTCCATATCAGCGTCGCTCATATCTCTTTTCACTATATAATTTTATGCAGCTGTGCGCAGTCAACGAGTCCACTTGCGTCTGCTTTGCATTCCCTTTTCATTATATCGTTTTCCCTTTCTAACCAAGCAACGCAAGTGGCCACGTTCAGCAACAGCTCTATCGCTCTCGTTTTTGCAAAATCCCGTTCATAGATAATTCATCTATTCATCCTCACACATTGACAATAAATAGGAACACGCATAATAGCAAAGGGAACATGGAGAAGAGTGTAAACAGCGACTACACGCATACTCATTATTTTCGCCACGACATATACTTAAACACACACACATGCATTACTACATAAAAACAACCATACACCAAATCATAGAATGCCTTAGGATATAAGTCAAAAATTTAAGTATTCCACAAGAACCCCAATCTTAGTGACAATAACAAATCCAGCTTGCCCTAATGTAAACATTAACATCCGCTGCCGAATACGTTATTCCCACGAAAGGGTCAAAACCGCTTACGCACCTCAATTTCTCGGCGGATCAGTATCAAATTTAAAAAGAAAAAAAAATAAAATAATAATAAATACGGTTTCCTTCGGCAAAATCAAGTAATCATGTATGTGTTTGTGTTGCGCCGCTTGTAAATCCCTTGCGACGTCGACGCTTCACTTTTCATTGGCTGCCGCCAAGAGCTGATGTCGCGCCAGAGTGGCGGCGCGACACTGACGCCGTGTTCGCTTGTACACTGTTGAATTCAGTTGAATTCGGTCGAATTCTTTTTGCACACCACGCACTACAAGAAAAGAACCACTTACAAAAAAAAAAAATAAATTATTTCAAGAAAATTATTATATATATGTATTTAAAAAAAATAAAAAATAAAAATTTTTGGTGCAATCCCGAAAACAAAAGTATTAGATTTCAATAAACAAAACTAGGATTCTAAGTGCACAAGAGCGAATGCACTTGAATACAAGAGAAATGCAAAGACAATTGAAGTCAGCAACTCCAAAGCTCTCTCTTCACTTGATCAGAAACCTAAAGTCTAAATTCCATATGGGAAAAGCTCGAAACCGAGGCTTGAACGTCAATCAAATCAGAATAATTAGGAGAGTTCAGTTTGACGCCTAATTATAATCGGTCGGTGTTCTTCTCAAGAATAAATATTGTAATCATTCAATAAAAATAAAATTATATTTATATATTATTATTTTTTGTGATTATTTAAATGGCGCAGTCGGTAGGATCTGTTAAATAACGAGTCCTTTTAGTACGGTAGTGATCCATTGAAGGATACGCTATACAACTATCTATCCAGGATCGGCGAATTAAAACATTGATTCTAAAAATTATTTTAAGATCCGCAAAAGAATGAAAGTAGTATTCAAGAAAAATCAGTAACATCTGCTAAACAATTTAAAATAAAATCCCGTGCGGTCGGAAACAAAATTAATTAAAATTTTTAATTTCGTAATTTAAAACCGAATTTAAAATAAAATTCGGTGTATCCAAAAACGTATACAAATACACCATGGCAGTTCCACAACTTTCGGTAACCCACCTTCGATGGCACACCTGGCAAGCTGTCTGGGTTTGTTACCCAGGTCGAGCAGCTTCTTAACTTATACCCTACCCAAGATGCCAGGCAGGCACATGTTATCTACGGAGCAGTGAAACCCTTACTAGAGGATGCAGCATTGGAGGTCGTCACCCAAGAAATAGAAAATACATGGCTGGATACAAAGACGGCCCTGGCGATGGCATTCAAAGATCACAGGCCCTACATAACAATTATAAGACAACTGAAGGATACATCATACCCCGGAAGCATCTGTAAGTTCATCGAGAAGATCGAATCACAATATTGGATTATGTTTGACAAGCTAGAAATAGAAAGCGACAGGGTGATAAATTAAATTACACTGAAATGTTAAAAAGAACTGTTAAATCCGTAATAGATCGAAAATTGCCGGATAGAATTTATTTATCATTGGTACGCAAATATCGATACTATTTATAAATTAAAACAATCTACAATAGAGCTAGGCCGAAAGAAAATCAGCGTTTTAATAGATCAGAAGGGAAGAGACGCAGGAACAAGGGAAATCATAGTTAGATATTACAATATCAGAAATCACAATTACAGCAATTATTATCCTGGAACGAATCAGAATAATATGCAACCTCAAAATTTGAAGCAACCTTTTTTTTTTTTTTAACTTATTGCGTTATTTATTGGATCTTCTCTTTTTGTGAGACTAACAATAATTATTCAAATCTTATTATATAACTTATATTAATTACAATGTGAAGTAATTGTATTAGTTAGAGACGGCCCTAGGATTTCTTTGCTGGGCTGGAGAATCTTTGCGCTTCAGTCGGCTCTGACTGTAGACTCGCGAAAGCGACTTCGCGAGAGGATCTTCGTGTGCGAGCTTTGCTTGATGTTTACTTTTTTTTCATCTGAATTTCCTCATTGACAAGGTTTATGTGGAGGTCTCTATGGATGCTTTCGCTGCGTAGGTACCATGGTGCCCCAGTGATAGTTCGCAGAATCGTGGACTGAGCTCGCTGTATGATTTCAATGTTGGTTTTTGAAGCGTTTCCCCATAGTTCACAGCCGTATGTCCAGATGGTTTTCAGCACGGTGTTGTAGAGGAGTACTTTGTATTCCAGACTAAGGGGAGAGTTGTAATTAATAAGCCAGTGAAGATTGGCTGCTTTAAGCTTCATATGAGTCCTCTTAGATTCTATATGTCGCCGCCAGGTGAGGCGTCTATCTAGGTGAACGCCGAGATATGTTACAACGTCTGCTTGTGGGATAAATGTATTGTTCAGGGTACAGGGTGGGCAGGTTTGTCTGTTCAGTGTGAAGGTTACATGTCTGCTTTTGGTCTCGTTTATCTTAATGCGCCAGTCCGCAAACCATCTTTCCACTATTTTAAGATGACAGGCAAGTTGCTCTGTTGCCTTTGCTGGGCATCTAGATCGGCTAAGTATTGCGGTATCGTCAGCAAACGTAGAGGTTGTGAGCTGATAGTTTGTAGGCATGTCTGCTGTGAATAGGGTGTAAAGAACGGGGCCCAGTACACTACCTTGGGGGACTCCAGCATTGATAACGCGGTCGTGTGAAGTCGAACTGTTACACCTGGTTGAGAACACTCTTTTGAGGAGATAAGATTCGAACACTTTGTGCGTGTTCTGGGGAAGCAGTTTTGTTATCTTGTACATTAGTCCTTCCAGCCAGATTCGGTCAAATGCTTGTGCAACATCTAAGAATATAGCTGAACAGTATTCCCGGTGCTCAAAAGCGGTACGAATTTCGTTTGTGATGCGATTGACCTGTTCGATCGCTCCGTGATTTTTGCGAAAGCCAAACTGATGCGATGGTATTGTATTTCGCCTTCTTAAGTAGGGAGTTCGTTGTTTTAAAAATGCCTTTTCAAACAGTTTCGAGAGACACGTTAGGAGACTGATTGGTCTGTAGGATGAGGGTTGCGTTTTGTCTTTGCCTGGCTTGGGAATCATTACTATATTCGCCTTTTTCCACCTTTGGGGATAGTATCCAAGTTTCGTAATAGCGTTGAAGAGATGGCATAAGGTCAGAACCGCACACGGTGGGAGTTCTATGATCATTTTTGGAGCCACCAAGTAATTTCCAGGTGATTTTTTGGGATTAAGATCTTTTATGATAGATGCTATCTCACTTTGGCTGAATGTTACTGGATTTATAGGGGGCAAGCTTTTAGTTACTACAGGGAGGACAAATGAGTTGCTAGCAGGATTTGGTTGGAATACTTTCTGAAGGTGATCGGCGAACGCATTAGCTCTATCTTCGTCGCTGCGTGTCCAGCTTCCAGAGGGACCTCGCAGTGGAACGACTGTTTCTGCCGGTGGCTGTATGCTTTTGTGTGCTTTCCACAAAGGGTTCCTTTTGCTGGTGGGCGATAGTTGTTTGATATATGGGCGTTGGCTTCCTCAAGCTTAAGTGCCCTGGTTAGTTTACGTGTTGCTATTTTTAGATGTTCTTTAGCCGTTGGGGATCTATGATTCTGCCATTCTCTTCTTAGTCTTTGTTTTTCAAGTACTAGCTGTTCGATTTCACGATTTGTCTTGCTATGATTTGTCATTTTGTGTGTGTCTGGAGGTGTAGAGGCCTTGGCTGCAGCAACAAGTGTTTCCTCTATCGATTTGACCAGGCGATCAACATCCTCGTCGGTGAATACTGTTTGAGTTGGTTCCATGTGAGTACAAACATATTTCGCGTACCTTGCCCAGTTGGTCCTGTTGCCTGTCAGCCTGTAGGGCCGCTCAGTTATATGTGGTCGGTGCCAGAGAGTAAGTAGAACTGGAGAGTGATCAGATGATAGTTCTGCAAGTGACTCGGCCGTAATATTATTTCTTGGAATCTTTCTTGTTATTGCGAAGTCAATGAGATCCGGTAGCTTATTTGGATCTGCTGGCCAGTATGTAGGCCTACCCGGAGTCACATAATCGAGCTTGTTTCGCGGCTTAATGAGCGCGTTGTAAAGTTGTTTGCCCTTTGGTGTCAGAAGACGTGATCCCCAGTGCGTATGCTTGGCATTGTAGTCACCGGCCGCTATGAATCGCTCACCGAGTGAGTTGAAAAATTCCGAGAATTGGTCCTCAGAAACTACAAAACGAGGTGGGCAGTAGACTGCGGCCAGAGTGACGGGGCCGCTGCTGGATTGCATGCTTATGGAAGTGGATTGCAGGTAGTCCATTTCAGTTCTGTTATAAAGGTGGTGTTTGATGCGACTTCTGATAAGTATAGCAGTGCCCCCATGGGCTTAGCCGTCCGGATGGTTTGTGGCGTAGAATAAGTATCCTGGGATATGGAAGTTGTGCTTGTCTGTTAGATGAGTCTCAGAGAGGAGCATGACGTCAATATTTTTTTCGAATAAGAACTGGGCAAGTTCGTTTTTATGCCGTGAAACGCCATTCGCGTTCCACATAGATATTTGAAGTGGAGACATTATATTGATTTGGATGAGAGAAGAAGCTGTATCAGCATATTTTGGTTTCGCATAAGCTCTTGCATTGTGGTTTGCATGAATGTGATAAACTCTTTTAGGGTTTGCTGGAGTGAGATCATCATCGTTTCAATGCCAGTTGATATATGCTACGTTTGTTCGTTCAAGGTAGTTATTTTCTGTTCTTCCCGAGTAGAAGTCGACTTTTGTGTTAGCGGATTCACGGATTTAATTCCCGATTTTAAGGCACTAGCGAAGGAAACGCTAGGACTGGTACGATGTGTAGGGGGGGGGGGGGGGGGGGGTGCAGTGTAGGACGGGCCCGATTGTGGCGGAGGGTGAGCAATGTGGGTGGTCTGAGCGCGTATTGATTCTCCGCGTTTTTTAAGGCGGTTCTTTAGTTCCTTGTATACTACACAGCCACGCCAGTTCGCTGTGTGACTTTCACCGCATTTGCTGCACATTTTAAGAGAGATGTCTTCCTTGTTCTTATGGCAGTTCGCTGTGCTATGAGCTTCACTACAGACTACTCAAATAGATTTCAGCGTACAGTACGCCTTAGTGTGGCCATATTCTTGGCAGTTAGTGCACTGCACTGGGCGATTGCGCTTGTGTGGCTCTTCCACTGTGATACGCCGATGCAGTAGGAGCTGTAACTTGTAGATTGGATAAACTTCATTTTTTTCAGTGTCTGGCGCTCTGGCTCCAACTCGATTTTGAACATTGGTTGTGGTTCCTTATTTTTGTTTAATATGTTCATGACCATTTTTGCACTAAAGTTCTTTTCCTTGAGCGCTTCTACGATTTCAGTGCCCGAAACAGTTGCCTCAATCCCTTTGAGAACAACCTGTAGGCCCCTTGCGCTTTTTAGTTGGTATGTATAAAAGTTTTTTCTTGCTTCATCCAAGAATTTGGTTAGTAGAATCCAAGAATTTGGCTATCCTCGGTTTCAGCAAGAACGCGCTCTTTCTTGAGTTGTTGGCAATGGTAAACTTGTCGGGTTATGGGTGATTGACCGCTCGCTGTCTGCAGAAGTCGCGGAGACATAAGAGAAGTACGCGTTGTTTCGTTGCAATGAGAGCCGGCGATCGTCTTGCTCGCGTTGTCGCTGAACGCGAGTGTCTTTCTGGCTCATAGTGTAAAACTACTTGCTTATACTATTTCAAACACAGAATATGTATTCGAGCGATGGTGCATCGCACAGAGCGTCTCTTTCGCTTTCGATTTATTTGATTGTATTATATTAATAACCATTCACTTCACTAAAAACAACCGATTTTATACGGAGCTCGATGAAAGCACGTCTTTACACGTCAGCGACCATATATCATATGCCATATATTGAAGCAACCTACGACACATCAGAGTCACTATTCTACTCAACTAAACAATCCTCTTAACAATTCCACTAATTTCCAACATTCAACCTCAAAAAATACAGAAATATGTATATAGTAGCATATGCTTCACATATTACGCTTCCATAAGCATTGTACATACAATCTTGCACATGCATAAACACATAAAACCAATTCACGTTTTTGCTTACATATCGTTCTTTTGTACACATATAGAAAAAATCAAACACCACACTCACAAATACCCTGACTAGACATTCCCATTTCTCGCGACTCACTTCGAGCCGATCAAAACTCTGTACAGTAGTCTTAAGCTGACATTCCTGGAATAAAGACGTTCACCGAAATTGCTCGTGTTTCAATTTAAAGTTGTTTCAGCGTTGATCTTTGTCTTTGTTATTGAGGGATCATTTATTCGACTAACAAATTAATAACTACGTAAGTGGCGCAGTCGGTAGGATGATACTAATTGATGCGATATTAAACATATTCAATTATCTGTGTATCATCCGCTAAAGAACTACAACTACAACTTCAAAAGCTCGCGTCGGTAAATCGGTACAGTCAGTTCAGAACCAACAACTTATCCGAAACCCCAGAGTGATAGTGAAATTAAAAAAACTTAAAATTATATCAAATTTTAAGAAGACGCCTTTGAATTCACTGACTAGTAAATCCACATAAGGTTACTCAAAATAAAGTGAAATAGCTAAGTGCGCAACACTAAATAAACGTAACTACAACTAAGTAAACTACAATAATAACTGTTAAACTAAGTGAAAACTAAAAAAAAAAAACGTAACTACAACTAAGTGAACTACAATAATAACCGTTAAACTAAGTGAAAACTAAATAAACGTAACTACAACTAAGTAAACTACAATAATAACCGTTAAACTAAGTGAAAACTAAAAAAAAAAAAAAGTAACGACAACTAAGTGAACTACAAACTAAGTAAAAACTAAATAAACGTAACTACAACTAAGTGAATTACAATAATAACAGTTATACTAAGTGAAAACCAAATAGACTTAACCAAAAAAAAAGCGAACAATAATAATTACAGTGAAAATAAGTTGAAATTAACCCTTTCGCGCCCAACGTTGCTTGTGAGCAATTTCTGTTTTCAGAGCTAACTGTAAGCGAGCCTCTTGTTTTATCGGCTCATTCTTTTTGATAGCACCGTGCTTTTATGTGCCTACTCTGAATACGAAAAGAAATAAGCAAAGACACAAACCATTAATTAGAACACAAATCCCATCCAAATCACAAACCTAAATAAAGACACTAACAAAAAAAATTCAAACCAACAAACCACGATGGCCGTAGCAGCACCAGCACAAGTAGAATTGTCTGAATCAAACATGATTCAAGTAGAAAGACAAATACACGCAATCGAGGTTTTCAACGGAGATCCCAACACTTTGTACACTTTCATCAGTCGCGTCGACTTCATCTTGGCTCTGTATCAGACCACAGATGAAAGACAAAAGTTAATAATCTTTGGACACATCGAACGGAACATCAGTGGCGATGTTATCCGCACCCTCGGAGTAACCAACCTCAGCAGCTGGAGCGAACTCAGGACTCAGCTTATACTAAACTACAAGCCCCAAGCACCGAACCACCAACTTCTGGAAGAATTCAGGAACATACAATATCGGGGTAACATTCGTCATTTCCTCGAAGAAGCCGAAAAAAAACGACAGATACTTATAAGTAAATTAGAACTAGAAAATAATACTAACGAAACCATTCTATATACTAGATTAATACAAACCAGCATCGAAAATCTAATTCAAAAACTTCCAAGCCACATTTTTCTTAGAATAGTAAACTGTAATATTCCAAACCTATGATCACTAATAAATATATTACAAGAAAAAGGTCTCTATGAGGCACCAACCTCAAGTAAAGATAATATAAAGCCAACTTCAATTCCAAACAAAATATCAAACAACCCCCAAAATAGACAAATGAATAACCAAATTAGACCCTTTGTACCCTTACAACCATTCTATAATAACAGAAGAGGAAATACCAACAACAAATGACAACGAACCAGTTGACCTTGAACAAGCAGAAAATTTTCGGTTAGTAGCCCCGGATCAAACCAATATATAATGATAAAACATAATAATACTGAATTGAAATGTCTAATCGAAACTGGATCTACGATAAATATGCTCACGCGAATTATTTTTCAACCGCCAATACAAGAAACATATCAGCTAATCCACACTAGTAATGGCCCATTAATTATTAACACACTTACGAATATACCACCTAATAACTACTTCCCTGTTGCCCAAGACTTCTTTATCCACCAGTTCTCGGATCATTATGACATGCTGATTGGACGCAAATTGTTGTCCGAAGCCAAAGCAATAATCGATTATAAAAAGAAAACTGCTACCCTATTTAACAAAATATATAAGATAAAAGACAGTAATAACATTACAGAACGGAATCATATCCAAGTGGACCCTTCATTTCCACAAGACCCCAACTATTTAGAAACCTCCACACTTCAGGAAAACTTGTTCCGACTAGAACACCTTAACGTAGAAGAAAAACAAAAATTAATTAACCTACTGATAAAATACCAAGACATTCAATTTCACGAAGGTGACACGCTCACGTTCACAAACCACAAAAACATGTTATCAACACCACACACAATATCCCCGTCTACTCTAAAGTTTATAGTTTCCAACAGACATATGAAAAGGAGGTAGAAAAACAGATCCAAGACATGCTAGAACAGGGTATTATCCGAGAAAGTAATTCACCGTACTGTAGCCCCATTTGGGTCGTACCTAAAAAGCTAGATGCTTCTGGGCAGCAGAAGCTTCGTATCGTAATAGACTATAGGAAATTGAACGAAATAACAATAAACGACAGATACCCCATACCAAACATAGATGAAATATTAGCAAAACTAGGGAGGTCAAATTATTTCACAACAATAGATCTTGCAAAGGGCTTCCATCAAGTAGAAATGGACTCAGAGTCAATAGCCAAAACTGCCTTCTCTACAAAATATGGACACTACGAGTACACGCGAATGCCATTTGGGCTTAAAAATGCCCCCGCTACATTTCAACGATGTATGAATAATTTACTCCGTCCGCTTTTAAATAAATGTTGCCTAGTATACCTAGACGACATCATAGTTTTCTCCACATCATTAGAAGAACATCTTCAAGCCTTACAGGCTGTTTTCGAAAAATTATCACAGGCAAATTTAAAAGTACAACTAAACAAATGCGAATTCTTAAAACAAGAGACAACTTTCTTAGGACATGTTATCACTAAAGACGGGATTAAACCAAACCCGGATAAAATAAAAGCTATAGTCAAGTATCCATTACCAAGAAAAACTAAAGAAATTAAAGCCTTCCTAGGACTCACAGGATATTATAGGAAATTTATACCTAACTTTTCTGACATTGCCAAACCCCTGACCAAGTGCCAAAAGAAAGGAGCAACAATAGATATAAACAGTTCAGAATACTTAAAAGCATTCCAAAAGTTAAAATTATTATTATTATTATTATACATTTCATATACATTTCATATACATTTCATATACATTTCATATACATTTCATATACATTTCATATACATTTCATATACATTTCATATACATTTCATATACATTTCATATACATTTCATATACATTTCATATACATTTCATATACATTTCATATACATTTCATATACATTTCATATACATTTCATATACATTTCATATACATTTCATATACATTTCATATACATTTCATATACATTTCATATCATATACATTTCATATACATTTCATATACATTTATTACATTTCATATACATTTTATAGATTTTATACATTTTTTACATTTTATACATCCGCCATCTTGCCGACCGCCTTTTCCGTGCGTCCACGCCTCGTGACCTTCTCCGCGAGTTGTACCCCACTGTCTGTCTGCGGACTCTGTTCCGACTGTCTGACAGCGCGGCCGCGTCCTGACCGCGCGACACGCACCGGTACTCTCCTCGTCTATCCTCGCGTACGTATGGCTCCTCGCGTTTTGTGACTGAGTGCCTCGAGCTGTTCCCTTACCGTTCCAACTCTGTGCCCTTGGCCGGCTCGATTCCAAGGTCCAGCGCGGTACCGATAGTTCACGGTCTCCCCACTTTGTCGGTGTCAAAAAACCATTAATTCCCGTTCGACCTGACATACTCTTCTCGCATTCCAGCATTTGCCAACTACAAAGTGAAATATTTATGCTTATGCTTTCGATAACTCTTCCATTACCATTTTTAGGGGAAGACTCAATGACGCAGCGGAAACTTATTGATTCAAACAATAATTCAGTATCAGGGAGCCTAGCTGATCCCATCTCCCTCCGAAGACTGAAGAGGGTACACCCCAGCGATCTCCTTACCCGGAGGATAACATAACATATTACATTTTCTTTCGTACTTTATAATTAAGATACCACTTGGTCTCATTTATCTTTATCACACATTAGGTTAAGTTCAGAGGAATTACTGAACGATTTCTTTTGAAACCATAATAAATAGAATTAGAGAAATTAAAAAAAAAAAAGAAATAAAGTAACATGTCGATCATGTTTTATTAATGTTACAGAAAAAAAAAACAGAACAACTTAAATAAAAACAGGGAAATAAGAGAAATTAAAGGGATAAAGTCAAACTATTATTAGAATGCATAGTTGGGTCAATTAAAGAATACGATTTATGTATTACCAGTCAACAAATCCTATATTGGATTTTTACTCTTTCGCGGCTCTCTGGAAGCCTATTATAAAATATACATCGTAGATAATAAAATATAAAATCGTAGATTAATAATACTTATTATTTCATTCAACTTACTTTACTGCAAATGAGCAAAAGTGCCGCTGAAGACGAGGATCGATGGTAAAAGACCCAGCTGATGGGTTCATACACGCTACAATATTACATTTATGTATGTCACGTAATGTCATTTTTTGCCGGTCGTACCAGTGGTGATAGTCCATAAATTGCCTAATCAACGTATGGGGCTGAACTGTAAAATATTTGTCTACCTCCGGCATGTTCATATCATCCACAAAGTATATCATTCGTTTGTTTCCAATGGGTCCGTAGTTCCTACCTGCTTTTTTTTCCAGAGGCTTTTCAAGAATACGCTGCAACATCTCGGAAGTGGTATAGAAATTGAAAGGAACATTTGTAACAGAGTACTTATCAGAAGGTAAGGCACTTAGCTTTGCGTTCATTAGGATGGTCTTACCCGATCCTGAGGGTCCGATCAACATTAGTGGATGATCGGCTTCTATAAGAGTATCCATAAAAAATCGCAAACGAGTGGTCTCAGCCGTGTTCACTAAATTTGACTGTAAAGGTAAATCCATATCCAACTCAAATTGTGGTACAAGATTTGTCCATGGGAAAAATTTCTTTGTCTCATGGTCTATGTAAAATGAAAATATTGTCCCTGATACAGGGAACTTTACAGCTTTATATTCGTTAAGGAACCATTTGCTGAATTCATTACGCCAGTCTATAATTTGATCCTGAAATAGCGATGAGCCGAAGCCCCATACGATGCAGAATACAAAGTAAATCTCATACCAGTCTTTTGGGCAATCATTCGGTACGTTCTGGGGAGTTAACATGCTATCTAGCAAGTAGCAAGTCATTTGCAAACGTGCTATATCCGATATGGGAGTTATCGACCTAAGCCGGGTTCGAAATATGTCTAAGAGAGGCGGCACATACTTATCAAAGAGAACGTTGAGCATTGAAACTTCGCTAGAATTTGTACGGGTTCCAAGCCATGACTGTATGAATGGGGTCCATCCCAGATCCTGTGGATTTATATATAGTATGCCTGCCCTTGATACAGTAGCAGGTGTAGCCGTGCGCAGAGATGCGATTTCAAAAAGCAAGCGCATTTCCTTGGTGAGAGCAATGCGCTCGTTGCTTGCCAGAGTAAGAACTTTATTATCATCCATCACCGTATTTAAGCTCTCAATCCACATAGGATCAATGTCGCCGTCAAGAACAATCCATTTTGGGCCTGTTCCACCTAGGTTCGCTTGGTCTCTCATTAGAATAGAAAAAAGGCCATCCTTCCATTCACGCGTTGATGGATTGACGATACCAAAGAGCTCATCATTAGTAACCGCTTTTGGGTTAAGGTCGTTGTAGTGCGGTTTTCTTTTCTGGTTTTGGTATGTCTTGTTAAGTGTCTTCCACACTTCTGATTTTCCTGTTCCAGCGAATCCGATTATAAACACAGAATGACGTACGGCAAAAAGTTCTTCAAGTTGAACAATTTTTAAAATAAATCCGTCCTCTGGCTGCAGCTTTAAGTCTAGAGCGGACCGTTTTATAACTGCTTCGAATTCCGGATTACGTTTCCGCGGTACATCGAGTGCAGGAAACAGATCTCCAATTAGGCCCATGAACACTGGTACATCATCCGTAACAATTTTAGGAATATTAAAGTCACGCAAGGCCCGCATTAGGACTTGATCCTCAGGCCTTTGTCTATCGTCGCGCTGAAAAGAAAAAGTAGGTTATTTTTAATTAAGACAGAAAAACGTTATTATTTTTTTTTTTATATTAATTATAAGTTAAATTACTAATTTTTGTCTGCTAAATTATATATATATTGATCATACTTTCCTTTTTGTTTTTTTTTAATCATTTATTATTCATTAATCTTAAAGTCACTAGGAATTTTTAAATTACTTCTGAGCTTAACATAATGCGTAGCTTAAAAGCTAATATTATGGATACTGGTTCTTAATTATAATGTGTACAAATGTACCGTGGAGGAGTTCATGGGGATGTATTCTCCTCAGACGTCGGAGGCAAATAGGGCCGACAAGATTATTCGCCAACGTGTGGTACCTTTCTTATATAAGAACCTTATCACCCGAGAGACTTCTCTGTCTGTCTGAAAAACTCCTCAGATTTAGCGCCTCTTTTGCAGCTGATGAGAGCGTCATGTATTCTGCTTCCGTGCTGCTTTAGGCAAAACTATTTATTTTTTCCGACTTCCAAGAGCTAGGACCTCCCAACAAGAAGAAAACTAATTCTGTGTACGAACGCCGGTGGCTGACATCACCTGCCCAGTCGGCAGGGAACGTAGCCCACCAATGGTAAACCTTCAGCCCGAGAGCTTAATGTTTTATGGGATGTCCCTGCCTAATACAGCATCACATGTTTCATTCCCAATACATGTTCACAATGTGGGTTCTTATTTCGCTGCAACAGCTTCACAACTGAGTGGTAGATATCTGGTCCTGGTGTCGCTGTGGTCCTCAACTGCTTACAATGTCACATCGTTCATCGTTATACATCCCAACTCTCCGTACCCAATAACGTTCTTCAGCTGACCTTTGTCCACGCATTCAAATCTCGAAGCTATGTTAGATCTGACCTGACTATAACAAGATCGTCTACATAAATTAGTACAAGACACAAGTTAGCGTTTATGTCCTCTCTCGAAGAGTTTTCGCTACCAAGCGAGCTTTGTGCCTTTCGGGATTGCCCTCACCATCTTTTTTTTTTGCCTTTCGGGAAAGTGAAAGTAGACTCCTTGGGCGCCCTGCCTTTCCCGTCCGAATAGTTCTAGGTCTCCCTGGCCCGATTCTCATTGCCTCTCCTGCCAGTGGCACCTCCTCATCCTGTGATGAGGACTAGACTAGACTAGACTCTATTCTTTGGATTAGAGTTCTCCCAGGCTTCTTCATTTTCAACATCCTCGATGATTACCATTTCACCTTTCCGCCTCAAAATCTTAGGCTCGTATTCTTCAGTTTCTATGAATAATAAGCCGCGCTTAAAAACGACCTGCTGCGTACAACCTGTACCCTTTTGATTCCAGGAAATATCCAAGTCGATATTCCTTACCTTTGGCTTTGGTCCCACCACCAACGATCCAAAAACTCGCATGTGACCCACACTAGGTGTTTTGCCACTAAAAGCCTCATATGGAGTTATTCTGACAAGAGCTTCAGTTGGAGATCGATTTCTGATGTAACCTGCAGTCTCTGCCCAAAGACTCTTCGGCATTCCTGAGTGAATAAGCAAACTCCTGGTCATTTCCACCAGGGTACGGTTGGCTCGCTCAGCCACTCCGTTTTGTTGCGGACTGTAGGCTGTAGGGGACTGTTAACTGCCTTACGATTCCATTTTCCAGCAACAAAGTGTCAAAACGTTTATTAACAAACTCACGACCATTATTGCTGCGTATTGCTTTTATTTTGCATTAGAGCTGACACTCTGCCATTCGTTTGAATACTGTTGGGATGCTGGGGGTTGCTGGTCCTGGAAAATTCCTAGTTTGCTGAAAATAGAACACTCGGAGAAAAGCTAACACTTTTGTAAATGCGCGGGCGGGACCGGGCTTATCTTTATTGCTCGTGGTTAGTTTTTACACTAAAGCTTATATAGCGGAGACTCCTCGGAGACGGTGAAGAGCGGGAGAGCGTAAGAGGGAGTGGAAAGCGTAAGAGGGAGCGGAGAGCGGGTGAAAGTCCAAACCCCGTAACTTGAACATTCCGCCCCCCTTGCAATCACTGGGGTTGCAACATAGCCATCATACGGCAGGCTGCAGGCACCGGACACGATCCACCCAAACACGGTCTTTTGAGCGACCGGCATTCCCTCGTCGAAGGTCAGAAATCCGGATTGGATAACCTTAGGATAAATATCTGCTCCTAAGACCATGGAGACGGTAGCAGGCCGATGGAACTGGTCATCAGCCATCATGATGTCCCGATACTTGGACACTACGATGTCGCTCAATGCCCGGACAGGTGTGCGGATCCGCACCCTGGGCTCGATGTTGAGCACGACCTCCAGCTTCGTGTTCGCGTCGATCCTGGAGCGAATCGTCGTCGTGCAGACCTTCTCGTCGCCAACATTGGTCATCGGAAGCTTAAGGGCTGACGCCAACGAAGCGTCGATGCAGCTCATGGGGCTGCACGGATCGATAAGTGCTGCGGTCTCGAAGGTCTTCGTCACGGTCTCAAACTTGACCAGCGCTGTGGGAAGGATGTTCACGCTGTGGCGTTGCAGCAGCGACGAGAGCGATGGGCGGTGAACTCCTACGCTGAATTGGCGGATTTTGCCGGCGGGAACGTTGGGACGAGGCCGAAGCTGCTTGCCGGGTTGGCACCGGTTGGAGACGCGAGCGCGCTCGCGACCCCGACAACGAGCTAACCAGCTCGTGCATGTGTGGTGCGTGTGGTGGGATCGGTCGCACTTCTTGCAACGATCACCGCTTCGGCAGTCTCCCGTGGAATGCTCGTGAGCGAGGCAATTGGCGCAGTATTTGTTAATGAGGACTGCTCGCAAACGCTTTTCAGCGCTGAGCTTTAGGAACCTCGCGCACTTCCGAAGAGGATGGATACCGCGGCAGACTCGGCATCGGTAGGATTGAATACCTCGGGTACGTCTGCTCTCCACGGCACGAGCACTGCGTGCGTTTTGTTGACGAGGGGCCATGCTGCGCGTAGTCGAATGTCGAAAGGAGATTGAAAACGAAATGAAAAATAATGGATGATTAGTGCTAGTGAACTACAACTAAGGACGAGAGGAGCGCCTATTATTGTGGAGATTCGGAAGACTCCGTCGGCAAAAGCACCACTTTTGCCACTGGACGTTTAATAACTCCACGTGCAGTACGGATATGTACTACACGGACGTTGCCGTCGGCTCCTGGGAAAACATACTCAATTCTGCCGAGTCGCCACTCATTAGAGGGCAAGTTGTCGTCCTTGATGACGACCATGTCATCGATACGGAGATTTTTAGACGGGGCCTGCCATTTAGAGCACTTGTGGAGTTCTTTGAGGTACTTTTCTTTCCATCGCACACGGAACTGCTGATGGAGAGCTTTCAAATGCTGCCACCGATTAAGAAGGTATTTCGTTTCCCCCTTTACTTCGGGTTCCACCGTGGACATAAGGGGTCCCCCGACAAGGAAATGCCCTGGCGTCAGAGCCAGCAAATCTGTCGGATCCTCAGACATAGGAGAGAGCGGCCTGGAGTTAAGGCACGCTTCTATTTTTGCCAAAAGCGTGGAGAGCTCTTTGAACGTGCATTTTCGTGTGGCAGTGCATTTGTAAAATAACGCCTGCTTCCCAAAGGCCTCCCATATGGGGTGCCCCGGAGGAATAAATTGCCATTGCATCTCTTGATGAATATAGGCATTCGTCACCGACTCTTTTACGGCTTGAAGGAAATCGCGGGAAAGCAGGGTGGCAGCGCCAACAAAGGTTTTTCCATTGTCTGACTGGACTTGACGTGGACACCCTCTTCTGGATACAAAACGAGAGAAAGCGGCAAGAAACTTTTCGGTCGTTAAGTCAGATGTAGGCTCTAAGTGGATGGCCTTGGTGAAGAGAAACAAACAAAAACTAACTAACACCCTTTGTAATAAGACATGCTCTTCCCTTATCAGGTTCTTAATTCTCGGAATCCAGTATTTCGACCGGAGGAGGCGCACCATTAACTGGTTACCACCATGGAGAGTTATGCGATGAGTGAAATTCGCAAGGAGGCGAGAAAGCAGGCAGTTATACGGAAGAATCACTGGATGCCGTTCATTGTATTGAAGGCTTTCGGAAGCCGCCACACGGCCGCACGCCCTGATCAGTCCTTGCGGATCTAGAAACGGGTTCATGCATAGGATGGCACTTGAACTTGGCACTGGACGCTTTTCACTTAGGCAGTGATATTCCACAGGGAATTCTCTGCGCTGAGTATTTGAAATTAGGAACCGGCGATTTCAGTGGCCAGCAAATGCACATCAGATGGAGATGTCTGCTTCCTGCACCGCTGAATGAAGCGATGAACATAAGCAAGGACTCGTAGAGCTTTCTCTAGCTTGTAGAAACGTGCCAACAATTCTTCATAAGGAGCTTTTGCGAGATGGACTTTTAGAGCACGCTTCTCCAGGTCGGTCACCGGAGCGTTGTCGACCTGAATTGGCCATTTTTTGCGTGAATTATGCAACCAAGTCGGTCCGTGCCACCATAACTGGCTATCGGCTAGATCTTGGAGGGAAACTCCTCTACTTGCCAGGTCTTCTGGATTATGCTCAGATTGAACATGAGACCAATTCTCTGTTTTTGTGGCCTGGGTGATCTTCGTCACCCTATTGGCTACAAATGTGGTCCACTGGCACGCTGGCTTGCTTAACCATGCAAGCACTATCGTGGAGTCCGTCCAACAGTAAAGTTCGAAGTTAATCGTAGGCATCTGCGGAATGATGGCTGCAGCCATTTCGGAAAGCAATAACGCTCCGCACAGCTCCAGTCTTGGGAGCGAAACCGTTTTGACTGGTGCTACCCGGGTTTTCGCGGTTAGGAGTTGCACCATAATGGTGCTGCCCACTTCTACGCGGACATATATGGCCGCCCCATAAGCCTTCGCATCGCAAAAGCCATGATGCTCGACCTTGAAATCTGGACGAAACGATAGCCAGCGTGGAATGCGTATCTGCTCTAACACTGAATAACTTTGGAGAAAATTAAGCCATCGCTGAAAAAGCTCATTTGGAATGTTTTCGTCCCACCCAAGCTCCTGCAGCCAAATCTCCTGCATGAAAATTTTGGCTCGAACGATAAGCGGCGCTAACCGTTTCGAACAGGGTCGAACAATTTGGCAATTTGGGACAGGACTTGGCGTTTTGTAAAGGACGTTTCAATAGCCAACTCTGGCGGGACGAAGAAGAAATCGTCGGAGGTTGCTTTCCAGCGAATACCGAGGGTTTTGGCAGTAATTTCTGCATCGATCTCAAGAAAATCAGTATTTAAAAGATGGTTGCTCTGAATGGCCGCTAAAACTTCCTTTTGGTTGGAGGTCCATTTCCCTCTTGCACCATGAGCTGAGCTTCTTCCGTGGAGTCCGCTCCGGCTAGAACATCATCCACATACATGAAATTTCGAATGACATTGCTAGCTTTTGGATGGCTGAGTTCTACGTCAGCTGCTAGCTGCTGCAGTACTCGGATGGCCAGAAAGGCGCGCAATTGACTCCAAAGGTTACTGGTTTTCAATTCGAAATCTCTGATTTCCTCGCTGGAATGGAGTGTGTTTCGGATCTACCCAGATCTGCCGATACATTTTTTCGATATCGGCGCTGAACACGTATCGGAAATAGCGCCATTCAGATTTGAATGGTTAAGTCGGACTGTAAGACAGGGCCAGCATGAAGGATATCATTTAAACTGGTACCATTCGATGAAGGGCTGGAGGCATTGAATACTACACGGAGTTTAGTAGTTACGCTTTTCCGGTTTTAAGACGGCGTGATGTGGCATATAATAGGGTTGCAATCATGGGTAGGAAGAACTTGTCGCATGTGCTTTAAGCCGAGATATTCCTGGATCACCGAATCGTATCTCGCTTTCAAGGCCTCATCTCTTTTTAGACGCTGCTCATTTCTTAAGAACTGAGCCAACGCGAAAGACCTAGAATGCCCTAGCCCGGAACCAATATGTTCTGGGTCGTGAAAAGGCAGAGTAACGACATATTTGCCGCACTCGTTTCTCGTGGTCGTTTGAAGGAAATTCTTCTCGCACATGGAATCGGATTCTTTTACCAACTTGTTGGTATATCCTCCACCTCCCAAAATTTTGTGAGGAGTTTGTCCAGTGAATTATCGTACGCGTGGGAGATCTGTGTCGAAAAAGAGGAAATTCTGCTTTGGGCTGAGGCTGACACTGGCCCAGTTAGTACCCAGCCGAATATGGTCTCTTGCCCCAAGAGAGAGCCACAGATGTTGGTTTTTGCTCCACTCAGAAGCACCGAAGGCAGGATGTCGGCTCCGATAAGTACATCTATTTGTGCGCTCTCATAGAATTTTGGATCCGCCAGTGGAAAATCGGGAAGATCCCGAAGGAAATTTTGTGGAATTGGGTAGGAAGGCAGATTTCCGGCTAGTTGAGGGAGGACATAGGCCGTCGTCTCCAAGTGCAACGCGGGCCTAGTCGGAGATCGGATGGGAAACTGCAGAGCTTCTTGGACTGAGCAGCTACTGTTTGGTTTAAGCCGAGACTTGGGTTTGAACCACCTGGAATGGCAATCTAATTAGATTGAACAGTCGCTCGGTTATGAATGTCGCTTCTGATCCGGAGTCGATCAGGGCGCGTGCCTTAAAGTTAGTGCCAAGATGGGAGATATTGATTATGGCAGTGCCAAGAAGGATAGCTCTTGAGCCCGTGGCGAAATAATTTTGAACACCGGCTTGCTCATTTGGAACGAAATTGGCCTGATTAGCGGAAATGGGCCTTGCAGGATTTGAAGGGCTTGAATTGCTGGAACAGAGGTTGTTTCGGTGCAACAACGTGTGATGCCGGCCACGGCAAGTAAAACAATTGTGCGTGCTTTTGCACTCACGAAGCTGATGTCCCTTTGCAAAGCAGTTTAAGCATAACTGCTTCCGTTTAATGTAGGCTGACCGGTCGTCAACCGACATTTGGAGAAAACGCGGACATACACGGACAGGATGGTTCTCCTTGTTGCACAAGTCGCAACTTTTCAATTTTGGAGCCACTTTCGTCTCATAGGAATTTAGTTTTCTAGAGGGCCCACTTGAGTTCATCGCTTTGGAGTGCGACTGACTTGGTGGTACGGACGGTCTCACATCATCGATGGCCTCTAGGGTTCGATGACGTTCTGTGAGGAAGGTGTTCAGCTCTCCCCATGTCGGGATGTCGGCTTTCTTATGTAGCGACTGCTCCCATAAGGAGAGAGTTATCTTCGGGAGCTTGGATGAGCACAGATATACCAGCAGGCAATCCCAGTTCTCAGTGTTGATGCCTGACAGTTCTAAGGCAGTCAAGCAACCTTGAACAGTACTTTGCAGTACCTTCCAGGCCGCCCCAGATTCTTGGGGTATCGACTGCACATTAAACAGTATTTCAATTGACTGTTTACCAACAATCGTTTATTTTCGAAACGCTCTATCAGGTTTTCCCACGCAGAGCAGAAACCCTCGTTGGTGAGATGCGAAATCGAAACTATGGCATGCGCTTCGCCACTTGTTTTGGCATTTAAGTGGAATAACTTTTCAACCGGAGTCAGCCGTGGATTATTGATATAAATGGCTGTGAAAAGATCCCGGAAAGTCGGCCAGTGAAGATAGTCGCCTGCGAAAACTTCTGTATCGCATGGAGGCAACCGACAGCCAGAGGAAATGTAGGAATGGGGCGCAGCCTTCGCGGTTGGGATGGACTGAGACGTGCCCTGCTCGATTTTATCAACGAGCTGGGCAACACACCTTTCATAGACTGAATAGCAATAACTGTATTTAGCCCTGAGAATAGGCATGTTGCTTGCTGCCGCTTCGCCCGCTGACACAAGGCACTCTGAGCAGAGGTCGAATTCCTTTTCAACTTTGTCCCATAGGGTTCGGACTTGGTCGCGACGGACGCCAAGCATCGTGACGGTTGGAGCTGCGGATTCCGGAGTGTTGATCTGAGCCTCAATTTCGCTGAAGCGGTCAGAAACCGAAATGAATTTGGCAAGCGCTAGATCGGAAGCAGCCATATTTTAAGCTGTGCGCTGTACTGTGGCTTTGGATGGAGTAGCACAGTCGTCGGAAATCTGCGCAGGCGTTCTCACCGAAATGCTTGGGATTCTTGGACTCTTGGGCCCTTGTGGTGAAAAAATAGACCTGGGTTTGTCAGCGGACAATTTCTTCTTATCGTCCCCGATGGCATAATCGAAGAAATACGAAATGGAAGGGAAACGGTTTTGGAGCCCGGTCACACTTTTGAAAAAGTAGACAGATTCCTCAGACTGCACTTAATAATTTAAGTGGTGTAAAATTTACGAAGTGGAAACGCCGTAGTTTAGACTAATCGGACAGGTGAATCGGAGTGAACAGCGAATTGTATAAATGACCTGTGATTTATGGTAATTGGGTCCACTTTATTTACGGTTGGAACCCTTGGAATGTGGAACACGGTGATATAAAATGTTTTTTAGAACGAAGAAAATTTTATTCTTTTGTTTACAACTAGAAAACGGAGAAAATGGAATGTTGGAATTGGAGTCTTTTCTCCGCGTTGTAAATACTTCTAAAACACCCACAAACTAATATCCAAGCAATACGAAAAAAAAATATTTGTCGGGTGAACGACCTATATTTGGCGGTCGTATTATTTATTTATGGATGATTATTTTTTTTTTTGAAAGTTTTCAAAAAAAAATTTTAAAAATAATTTAATAAATATTGAAAATGCTTAATTTAATTTAAAAGTTTTAATTTATTGCTCGGAAATTAATTTGAAAATTTACGGAAAAAATTGATCGATTGATCGAAATTGTCCAGGTACTTACTCTTACTCTTACGTACTCTTACTCAACCTGAAGATCAATATCATCCTACTTTCGAGGTGGAAATCGACTTAGGTACGATATTAAAAGTAAATTCAGAGAAATCAACAAAGCGAATTCCCTGTTTTCGCAAGGCAAATTTTCGGAGGCTAAACAATTTTATAGCTGGCTTTAATTGGTCCGATCTTTACTCCTGCAACATAATGGCGGATGCGATTAATATGTTTTATACCGCAATTAAATCATTTTTTGACTCTTGTGTTCCGATGTACTATCCGTCAACCTCTAAACCTCCTTGATTTAATAAAGAGTTGACACACCTAAGAAATGTAAAGTCCAGACTCTATATGAAATTTAAAAATACCGGTTCTCAGTCCATCCTTTGTAAATATTTAAGCGCTCGGTTAAACTTTACCGTGCTTAATGCTCAGTGCTACAAAAATTATTTAAACCGTTGTAAGTTCCAGTTTTCACAGGATCCAAAACAGTTTTATAATTTCGTTAGCACTAAGCGAAAAACAAGTTCTTACCCTTCCTCGCTATTTTTTGAAAACACTACGGTTACATCGGATCAGGCAATAGCCGATCTATTCGCCAAGTTTTTTCAAACAACATATTCAACTTTACCTCATTCCGAACAGCCATACTCTTATGCGGTATCTAAGTCGAATTTAATATTTTGCCCCACTATAAACGAAAGCTCACTGCTTAACGATCTTCAGCGTGTTAAACCGGTCTATTCGCCAGGTCCCGATGGAATCCCTGGCTGTGTGCTCAGATTCTGTGCGGAAGCCTTGTGCAAGCCTCTACTGAAACTGTTTACCTTATCTTTGGAATCTTCACAATTCCCTCATATATGGAAGGAGTCCTTTGTGATTCCTCTTCATAAAAAAGGTAGCAAACTGGATGCAAGCAATTACAGAGGAATCTCTAAATTGTCGGCTATCCCAAAACTTTTCGAAAATGTTATCACTCCTCATTTGCAGCACCTTTGTAGATCAATCATATCACCGTGTCAACACGGTTTTATGAAACGCACATCTACAACCACTAACCTCTTGGAGCTAACTTCTTTTGTAATACAGGGTTTCAAAAATAATCTTCAAACAGATGTCATCTACACTGATTTTAGTAAAGCATTTGACTCTGTTAATCATTACCTTCTAATAAAAAAAACTTGATCTTATAGGGTTCCCTGTTTATCTTCTAAATTGGATTTCAAGCTATCTGAATGGCAGGACACAACAAGTCCTCTTTAAAAATTCGTTATCTTCTATTCTCCGAGTCACATCCGGTGTCCCACAAGGGAGCCATCTTGGTCCGCTTCTTTTTACCTTATTCATTAACGACCTCCCCTTAATAATAAAACATTCGCGTGTACTTATGTACGCAGACGATGTTAAATTATGCCTCCAGTACAAGGACACTTCTTGCCATTTGGACTTACAATCCGATCTAGACCGATTTCAATTATGGTGCCGTGATAACATATTAAACTTAAATGGCTACAAGTGTAAAGTTATGATCTTTTGTCGTGCCAACCCAATACGCACGACTTACACTCTAAGTGGGTGCTTATGTACGCAGACGATGTTAAATTATGCCTCCAGTACAAGGACACTTCTTGCCATTTGGACTTACAATCCGATCTAGACCGATTTCAATTATGGTGCCGTGATAACATATTAAACTTAAATGGCTCCAAGTGTAAAGTTATGACCTTTTGTCGTGCCAACCCAATACGCACGACTTACACTCTAAGTGGGTGCTCTCTGGACAGAATAACACGAGTTGATGATCTTGGTGTTCTTCTGGACCCAAAACTAAAATTTTCTGACCACATTTCGTCTATTGTCAATAAGGCCAGGGGTGTGCTTGGTTTTATAAAAAGGTGGTCTAAGGAATTTACCTTACTTGACTAAAACCTTATTTATTTCGTTAGTCCGTCCGATTCTTGAGTACGGATCACCTGTTTGGAGTCCACAATACGCAGTCCGCATTGAATCGGTCCAAAAAAACTTCTTACTTTTTGCCTTGCGGCGCCTAAATTGGGATGCAAACCATATATTACCCCCTTATTCCAGTAGACTACTTTTAATTAATTTACCATCCCTAGCTAACCGTAGAACTATGCTTGGAACAGTTTTTATTTTTAAACTTATTCGTGGGGATGTTGAGAGTCCCGACTTGATTAGTCGGCTTAACTTCTCGGTTCCAAGTAGATTCACTAGAAACTATATACCCCTTATCTTAAATCATTGTAGATCTAATTATGAGTTGCATGACCCTTACAGAGTTTTATGTTCTGACTATAATAGACTTTATCCTATTATCTGTAATCTTGACTCTCTGCCGCTATTAAAACAATCGATTTTATCTTTTCTATTACATAATTAGATCCTACTAACACTAATATTTAACATAGTTATTCCACATTATATTAATTTCCTCGTTCCTATTCTATTTTTTATATCGCGTCTATATCTTCTCGCGAATCGAGCCGTACGATACACGGCAGCGCCCCTCGGTCGGTTGGGCGGGAGGTGTGGCCGTGGGACCCTTGGGACCCGTGCGATTAAAAAAAAAAAAAAAAAAAAAAAAAAAGAAAACAAAACGCCTTCTTCGCGTCGGCACTTGGAATAAATTTTATTTGTGGTTTGGATTTGCCGACGGGAAACAATTTAATCTTTGGTAAACTTTGGTTATACGCCTTTTCCGCGTCGGACTTGGAATCAATTTTATTTGTGGGTTGGATTTGCCGACGGGAAACTTTGGTAAACTTTGGTTACAAGGAATGAAGATAATATGCGCAATGTATGTCGGTAATATATGTGGATGTAATGTATATGTATGTATTTGGAGATGTATATGTATATGTATGTATATGGAGATGTATATGTAGATGTAATGCATGCAATGTATATGAAACTGGCGGGTAAAATATTTAATCAATATTTTATTTGGAATGGCCAGAGGGTATGTGTTGTTTGTTTCGTTGTTGTATTTGTATGTATAGCAAAGCAAATTGTATTAAGCGGACTGCGGAGTTAAAGCAAAAAAAATGTGTTGCGAAAAGAATTTGGCTTGCGTTGGACACAGTGAAACGAGAACTGAATTTTTGCCACTTTTGGCAGAGTCTTGGACTTTAGAAATTTTCACTGAACTTGGCACAAATTAATTTCACTTTTTTCACATTTGGAATTTTGCACTTTTCGGACTGGATGAATATTTAAATATATTCGGAAAATGGGACTTAGAAATTTAGAACGGTGGGTAATATGGCGGATTTGACAATAAATCTTACAGCAAATTGAACGAATTTGGATTTTCGAACCTTTTGCTGCAGACCGGCAATTAAAAAGAATGGAAATTTCGTACTTATCTTATAATTTTGTCTCTGGTTGACAAACTTGAAAAATCCAGGATATCCGGCTCGAAGGACCAAAATGTTGGGATGCTCGGGTTGCTGGTCCTGGAAAATTCCTAGTTTGCTGAAAATAGAACACTCGGAGAAAAGCGAACACTTGACTTTTGTAAATGCGCGGGCGCGACCGGGCGTATCTTTATTGTTCGTGGTTAGTTTTTACACTAAAGCTTATTCTAATGAGTTGGGTTCTCCCAAGCGCAGCGGGGACTCCTCGGAGACTCTGTGGTGAAGAGCGGGAGAGCGTAAGAGGGAGTGGAGAGCGTAAGAGGGAGCGGAGAGCGGGTGACAGTCCAAACCCCGTAACTTGAACATTCCGCCCCCCTTGCAATCACTGGGGTTGCAACATAGCCATCCTACGGCAGGCTGCAGGCACCGGACACGATCCACCCAAACACGGTCTTTTGAGCGACCGGCATTCCATCGTCGAAAGTCAGGAATCCGGATTGGATAACCTTAGGATAAATATCTGCTCCTAAGACCATGGAGACGGTAGCAGGCCGATGGAACTGGTCATCAGCCAGCATGATGTCCCGGTACTTGGACACTACGGTGTCGCTCAATGCCCGGACAGGTGTGCGGATCCGCACCCTGGGCTCGATCTTGAGCACGACCTCCAGCTTAGTGTTCGCGTCGATCCTGGAGCGAATCGTCGTCGTGCAGACCTTCTCGTCGCCAACATTGGTCATCGGAAGCCTAAAGGCTGACGCCAACGAAGCGTCGATGCAGCTCATGGGGCTGCACGGATCGATAAGTGCTGCGGTCTCGAAGGTCTTCGTCCCGGTCTCCAACTTGACCAGCGCTGTGGGAAGGATGTTCACGCTGTGGCGTTGCAGCAGCGACGAGAGCGATGGGCCTGGCGTTGAGTTGGCGCTGAGTTAGCGGATTGTGCCGGCGGGAACTTTGGGACGAGGCCGAAGTCGCGACCGCGACAACGAGCTAACCTGCTCGTGCATGTGGAGCAGCGTGTGGTGGGATCGGTCGCACTTCTTGCAACGATCACCGCTTCGGCAGTCTCCCGTGGAATGCTCGTGAGCGAATCAATTGGCGCAGTATTTGTTAATGAGGACTGCTCGCAAACGCTTTTCAGCGCTGAGCTTTAGGAACCTCACGCACTTCCGAAGAGGATGGATACCGCGGCAGACTCGGCATCGGTAGGATTGAATACCTCGGGTACGTCTGCTGAGCGTGGAGAGCTCTTCGAACGTGTATTTTAGTGTGGCAGTGCATTTGTAAAATAGCGTCTTAAAACTTTTTACGCCTGCTTCCCAAAGGCCTCCCATATGGGGTGCCCCCGGAGGAATAAATTGCCATTGCATCTCTTGATGAATATAGGCATTCGTAACCGACTCTTTTACGGCTTGAAGGAAATCGCGGGAAAGCAGGGTGGCAGCGCCAACAAAGGTTTTGCCATTGTCTGACTGGACTTGACGTGGACACCCTCTTCTGGATACAAAACGAGATAAAGCGGCAAGAAACTTTTCGGTCGTTAAGTCAGATGTAGGCTCTAAATGGATGGCCTTGGTGGAGAAACAAACAAAAACTAACACATACCCCTTTGTAATAAGACATGCTCTTCCCGTATAGTTCTTTATATCGAACGGACCATGTAATCCATGCCAGTATACGTGAATGGTCGGGAGAACGATGCTCTTTCTTTGGGCAGGACACCCATCAGTTGGCTTTGCAACCGCTTTTTGTGGATCACACATACTTTGCACGAATTTACTACTGCTTTCATCAGGTTCATAATTCTCGGAATCTAGTATTTCGACCGGATGAGGCGTTGGTTTCTGGTTACCACCATGGAGAGTTATGCGATGAGTGAAATTCGCAAGGAGGCGAGAAAGCAGGCAGTTATACGGAAGAATCACTGGATGCCGTTCATTGTATTGAAGGCTTTTGGAAGCCGCCACACGGCCGCACGCCCTGATCAGTCCTTGCGGATCTAGAAACGGGTTCATGCTTAGGATGGCACTTGAACTTGGCACTGAACGCTTTTCACAGGGAATTCTCTGCGCTGAGTGTTCGAAATTAGGAACCGCTCGGCGGCGGCGATTTCAGTGGCCAGCAAATGCACATCAGATGGAGATGTCTGCTTCCTGCACCGCTAAATGAAGCGATGAACATAAGCAAGGACCCGTAGAGCTTTCTCTAGCTTGGAGAAACGTGCCAACAACTCTTCAGAAGGAGCTTTTGCGAGATGGACTTTTAGAGCACGCTTCTCCAGGTCGGTCACCGGAGCGTTGTCGACCTGAGTTGGTGTCTGCTGGATTATGCTCAGATTGAACATGAGACCAATTCTCTGTTTTTGTGACCTGGGCGATCTTCGTCACCCTATTGGCTACAAATTTGGCCCACTGGCACGCTGGCTTGCTTAACCATGCAAGCACTATCGTGGAGTCCGTCCAACAGTAAAGTTCGGAGTTAATCGTAGGCATCTGCGGAATGATGGCTGCAGCCATTTCGGAAAGCAATAACGCTCCGCACAGCTCCAGTCTTGGGAGCGAAACCGTTTTGACTGGTGCTACCCGGGTTTCCGCGGTTAGGAGTTGCACCATAATGGTGCTGCCTACTTCTACGCGGACATATATTGCCGCCCCATAAGCCTTTTGCGATGCATCGCAAAAGCCATGATGCTCGACCTTGAAATCTGGACGAAACGATAGCCAGCATGGAATTCGTATATGCTCTAACACCGAATAACTTTGGAGAAAATTAAGCCATCGCTGAAAAAGCTCATTTGGAATGTTTTCGTACCACCCAAGCTCCTGCAGCCAAATCTCCTGCATGAAAATTTTAGCTCGAACAATAAACGGCGCTAACCAGCCTGCAGGGTCGAACAATTTGGCAATTTGGGACAGGACTTGGCGTTTTGTAAAGGACGTTTCGATAGCCAACTCTGGCGGGACGAAGAAGAATTCGTCGGAGGTTGCCTTCCAGCGAATACCGAGGGTTTTGGCAGTACTTTCTGCATCGATCTCGAGAAAATCAGTATTTAAAAGATGGTTGCTCTGAATGGCCGCTAAAACTTCCTTTTGGTTGGAGGTCCATTTCCTCAATGGAAATCCGACGGAATTCAGAGCGTCTCGGAGCTCTTGCACCATGAGCTGACCTTCTTCCGTGGAGTCCGCTCCGGCTAGAACATCATCCACATACATGAAATTTCGAATGACATTGCTAGCTTTTGGATGGCTAAGTTCTACGTCAGCAGCTGCAGTACTCGGATGGCCAGGAAAGGCGCGCTTGACTCCAAAGGTAACTGTTTTCAATTCGAAATCTCTGATTTCCCCTCTATTGTTACGGAAAAGTATTCGATGGAATGGAGTGTGTTTCGGATCTACCCAGATCTGCCGATACATTTTTTCGATATCGGCGCTGAACACGTATCGGAAATAGCGCCACTTCAGAATTTGAATGGTCAAGTCGGACTGTAAGACAGGGTCAGCATGAAGGATATCATTTAAACTGGTACCATTCGATGAAGGGCTGGAGGCATTGAATACTACACGGAGTTTAGTAGTTTCGCTTTCCGGTTTTAAGACGGCGTGATGTGTGTAGGAAGAACTTGTCGCATGTGCTTTAAGTCGAGATATTCCTGGATCACCGAATCGTATCTCGCTTTCAAGGCCTCATCTCTTTTTAGACGCTGCTCATTTCTTAAGAACTGAGCCAACGCGAAAGACCTAGAATGCCCTAGCCCAACCAATATGTTCTGGGTCGTGAAAAGGCAGAGTAACGACATATTTTCCGCACTCGTTTCTCGTGGTCGTTTGAAGGAAATTCTTCTCGCACATGGAATCAGATTCTTTTACCAACTTTGTTGGTATATTCTCCACCTCCCAAAATTTTTTGAGTAGTTTGTCCAGTGAATTATCGTATGCGTGGGAGATCTGTGTCGAAAAAGAGGAAATTCTGCTTTGGGTTGAGGCTGACACTGGCCCAGTTAGTACCCAGCCGAAAATGGTCTCTTGCCCCAAGAGAGAGCCACAGATGTTGGTTTTTGCTCCATTCAGAACTTCGCGGTGAACCGCCGAAGTGTGAAGACGTTTTTATCGAGCTCCGCACATAATCGGTTGTTTTGAGTGAAGTGAACGCCAAATAAAGTAAACTAAATAAAAAAATCCGAAAGCGAAAGAGACGCTCTATGCGATGAAAGATCGCTTAAATATATAGTGATTTGTTATCTTAAATTATAAAACTATGAGTCAGAACGACACTCGCGCTCAGCGTCAGCGCGAGCAAGACGAACGCCGGCTCTCAATTCAACGCAACAACGCGTACATCTCCTACGTCTCACCGACAACCCCAAACGCAGACATCGAGCGGTCAATAACCCATAGCCCAAGAAACCTTCTTCTACCAACAAATCAAGAAAGAGCGCGCTCCTGCTCTCCCGCTCTCTTAGCTCCGATAGAAGCCCCGCTACCTCCAACAACAACAGCTGGAGATAGAACGACAGCCCGCTCTACCTCGTCATCGGCTGCACCCGCTCACGCTCTGACTGAGTCATCGAAAGCAAAACCGGAGGCAATAAACGGTAATGCTGCACTACCAGCAATAAAAAACGAAAACGTAAACAAAAAAGCTGGGTCGACCTGGCAGACTGGAATGGACCGCTACATTACAATAAAGCGAAAGCTCAGCCCGGAAAATTCAGATTTGGAAAACAAGCCGAAAAATACACGCGACAACTCTACCTTGATCAAAAATGTAGCCCCTGCAAATACCAACAGATTTGCCTTGCTGGTAGATACCGCGGAGGACGTGCCGCTGGGATCCGTTGATATCGAACCGAAGAAAACAAGACCTCCGCCAATATACATCCGCGAGAAGAGCACAAGCGGTTTTGTAAATACTTTGATTGGTCTTATTGGAAAAGATAGCTTTCATATAATTCCCTTCGTAAGAGGTACTATCAATAAAATCAAACTTCATCAAAATTCAACTTCAATAAGTCTACTCTCATGTATTTCGAAACTATTCGAAAAATGCCTGCTGATCCGACTTAATCAACATCTGATATACCACAATATAATCCCAGCCCACCAATTTGGATTTCGCGAAAGCCATGGAACCATTGAACAGGTGAATCGTATTGCAACGGAAATAAGAACTGCATTTGAATATCGCGAATACTGTACAGCAGTATTTTTAGACGTATCCCAAGCATTCGACAGAGTCTGGCTCGACTGCCTAATGTTTAAAATTAAAACATCCCTACCCGAAAGCACACACAAACTTCTAAAGTCTTACCTCTATGACAGAAAGTTTGCAGTACGGTGCAACACTGCCACTTCCACTGATCATACAATTGAGGCTGGAGTCCCCCAAGGCAGCGTTCTTGGGCCAATCTTATACCTCATCTATACAGCCGACATCCCTACAAATAGTCGCTTAACGGTATACACATTTGCCGACGATACAGCTATCCTTAGCCGTTCAAGGTCCCCTATCCAAGCTACAGCACAGTTGGCACTGTACCTCATCTACATTGAGAAGTGGCTCTCTGACTGCCGAATAAAAGTAAACGAGCAAAAATGCAAGCACGTGACGTTTACGCTAAACAGACAAGACTGTCCTCCGCTCTTGTTGTACAACATACCACTCCCGAAAGCAGATGAGGTAGCGTACCTAGGAGTACACCTTGACAGAAGACTCACATGGCGCAGGCACATTGAAGCCAAAAAAACCCAACTTAAACTCAAAGCCAACAACTTACACTGGCTCATCAACTCTGGTTCTCCGCTCAGCCTAGATCATAAGGTCTTGCTCTACAATTCTATATTGAAACCTATCTGGACCTATAGCTCACAGTTATGGGGCAATGCCAGCAACAGCAATATTGACATCATACAGCGACCACAATCAAAGATTCTGAGAACCATCACTGGGGCACCGTGGTATGTTCGGAGTGAAAACATCCAAAGATACTTAAATATCCCATCAGTTACCAACGCAATCACGGAACTTAAGGAAAAATACCATAGCAAGCTTTACACGCACCCCAACCACCTAGCGCGAGGTCTAATCCAGCTCAGCAGCCGTTCCCGTCTCCGGCGAAAGGACCTACCAACCCAGCGAATAAATTATTAGGGCGGTTTAATCATAGAACAGTTGGAAAAATAATACAACTGTTCAAAAAATACTTGTTATAGTAAATATTTTTAAACTTATTGTTAGTTCTTATACAAGAAGATTTAATAAATAAAAAAGCAAAGTAAAAAAAAAAAAACAAAAAAAATTGGGTAGGAAGGCAGATTTCAGGCTAGTTGAGGGAGGACATAGGCCGTCGTCTCCAACTACAACTACTCCAACTCCAACTACTTCTTGGACTGAGCAGCTACTGTTTCGTTTAAGCCCGAGACTTGGGTTTGAACCACCTGGAATGGCAATCTAATTAGATTGAACAGTCGCTCGGTTATGAATGTCGCCTCTGATCCGGAGTCGATCAGGGCGCGTGCCTTAAAGTTAGTGCCAAGATGGGAAATATTGATTATGGCAGTGCCAAGAAGGATAGCTCTTGAGCCCGTGGCGAAATAATTTTGAACACCGGCTTGTTCATTTGGAACGAAATTGGCCTGATTAGCGGAAATTGGCCTTGCAGGATTTGAAGGGCTTGAATTGCTGGAAAAGAGGTTGTTTTGGTGCAACAACGTGTGATGCCGGCCACGGCAAGTAAAACAATTGTGCGTGCTTTTGCACTCACGAAGCTGATGTCCCTTTGCAAAGCAGTTTAAGCATGCTGCTTCCGTTTAATGTAGGCTGACCGGTCGTCAACCGACATTTGGAGAAAACGCGGACATACACGGACAGGATGGTTTTCCTTGTTGCACAAGTCGCAACTTTACCATTTTGGAGCCACTTTCGTCTCATAGGAATTTAGTTTTCTAGGGGGCCCACTTGAGTTCATCGCTTTGGAGTGCGACTGACTTGGTGGTACGGACGGTCTCACATCATCGATGGTCTCTAGGGTGATGACGATGACGTTCTGTGAGGAAGGTGTTCAGCTCTCCCCATGTCGGGATGTCGGCTTTCTTATGTAGCGACTGTTCCCATAAGGAGAGAGTTATCTTCGGGAGCTTGGATGAACACAGATATACCAGCAGGCAGTCCCATTTCTCAGTGTTGATGCCTGACAGTTCTAAGGCAGTCAAGCAACCTTGAACAGTACTTTGCAGTACCTTCAAGGCCGCCCCAGATTCCTGTGGTATCGACTGCACATTAAACAGTATTTTCAATTGACTGTTTACCAACAATCGTTTATTTTCGAAACGCTCAATTAGGTTTTCCCACGCAGAGCGGAAACCCTCGTTGGTGAGAGGCGAAATCGAAACTAGGCATACGCGTCGCCACTTGTTTTGGCATTTAAATGGAATAACTTTCCAACCGGAGTCAGCCGTGGATTATTGATATAAATGGCTGTGAAAAGATCCCGGAAAGTCGGCCAGCAAAGATAGTCGCCTGCGAAAACTTCTGTATCGCATGGAGGCAACCGACAGCCAGAGGAAATGTAGGCCTGGGGCGCAGCGTTCGCGGTTGGGATGGACTGAGAAGTGCCCTGCTCGATTTTATCAACGAGCTGGGCAACACACCTTTCATAGACTGAATAGCAATAACTGTATTTAGTCCTGAGAATAGGCATGTTGCTTGCTGCCGCTTCGCCTGCTGACACAAGGCACTATGAGCAGAGATCGAATTCCTTTTCAACCTTGTCCCATAGGGTTCGGACTTGGTCGCGACGGACGCTAAGCATCGTGACGGTTGGAGCTGCGGATTCCGTAGTGTTGATCTGAGCCTCAAATTCGCTTAAGCGGTCAGAAACCGAAATGAATTTGGCTAGCGCTAGATCGGAAGCAGCCATATTTTTAGCTGTGCGCTGTACTGTGGCTTTGGATGGAGTAGCACAGTCGTCGGAAATCTGCGCAGGCGTTTTCACCGAAATGCTTGGGATTCTTGGACTCTTGGGCCCTTGTGGTTAAAAAATAGACCTGGGTTTGTCAGCGGACAATTTCTTCTTATCGTCCCCGATGGGCATAATCGAAGAAATACGAAATGGAAGGGAAGCGGTTTTGGAGCCCGGTCACACTTTTGAAAAAGTAGACAGATTCCTCAGACTGCACTTAATAAATTTAAGCTTGCCGCCGTGAACGGTATAAAGCAGCGGAAAAAGACCGTATAGGATGTAATGGGTGAGAAAGTGGTGTAAAATTTACGAAGCGGAAACGCCGTAGTTTAGACTAATTGGACAGGTGACTCGGAGTGAACAGCGGTATAAATGACCTGTGACTTATGGTAATTAGGTCCACCTTATTTACGGTTGGAACACTTGGAATGTGGAACAAGGTGAAATAAAATGTTTATTTTATTTTTTTGTTTACAACTGGAAACGGAGAAAATGGAAGTCTTTTCTCCGCGTTGTAAGTACTTCTAAAACAAACACAAATTAATATCCAAGCAATACAGGAAAAAATATTTGTCGGGTGAACGACTTGTATTTGGCGGTCGTATTATTTATTTATAGATGATTTTTTTGAAAATTTTCAAAAAAAATTTTAAAAATAATTTAATATATATTGAAAAAGTTATTTGTTAAAAAAAAAAAAAAAAAAACGCTTTTAATTTATTGCTCGGAAATTAATTTGGAAATTTACGGAAAAAATTTATGGAAAACAAAACGCCTTTTCCGCTTCGGCACTTGGAATAAATTTTATTTGTGGTTTGGATTTGCCTACGGGAAACAATTTAAACTTTGGTATATGATTAATATGAATGCAGATAATATGCGCAATGTATGTCGGTACACTATGTGGATATAATATATGTTGATGTGTAATGATGTGATATGTAATATATATGGATTTAGTATATGTGGATGTAATATATGCAATGTATATGGATTACTAAGTACAATATATTATTGTTTTATGCCGTAAGCTTGTTGCGCGGCGGAGCTGAAGTTTTTGTGTGTCCAGTCTGACGATATCAGAAGATATCGTCCTCCAGGAAAGGTCTTGGCGTTAGTACCTGTTTTCGCCGTGATGCCAGACCGGGCTTCAGTCTGGGCGCCACATCTACTCCCCCTCCAGTGACTTCGCCAAGTGGTGAAGGTAACGGTATAAATTCTGGAGCTGCAGGTGCAGGGCTCGGTGGTGTAGGTGGATCTGCGAAATCTGTTGGTCAGGAGGTGGATCCTCGTGGTGGTCTTCGCAAGCGTCAGCTTTAGCTAAGAAGGCAGGCTTAAGGAGATCGACTGATATGGCCTTCTCTTGTCCATGAATGCTGATGATGTAGAACTTGTCATCAACCCGGCGTATTACCCGATGAGGTCCCGTGTAAGGCGGCTCGAGTGGTTTCTTAACAGATGCCACTCGCTTGAAGACGTGCGTACAAGTTCTCAGGTCCTTACAAATGAAAACAGGTTGTTTAGCGTGATGCGCCGCAGGAGTAGGTCGGGCTGCCCTGATATGTTGACGTAGTTGCTTGGTTAGTCGGTGATCCTTGCTGAAGGCGGTTGGAGTGTGCGATTCAAAAAATTCGTTGGGGATACGAATAGTGGTGCCAAAAAGCATTTCGGCTGGCGATGACTGGAGGTCCGCCTTAAACGCCGAGCGCAGCCCCAACAGAACTGTAGGCAGGAGATCCGGCCATGCTATGTGAGACTTACACATCAAGGCGGCCTTGAGGGTTCGGTGCCATCTCTCCACAATGCCATTTGACTGAGGGTGATATGCGGTTGTACGAATCCTTTCGGCTCCAATTAGTTTAGCCAGCTCAGCAAACAATGAGGATTCAAATTGAGTTCCCTGGTCCGTTGTTATAGAGAGTGGGCAGCCAAACATGCAGATCCACTGTGTATACAGAGCTGTCACGACAGTCTCCGCGGTGATATTGGATAGTGGAATAGCTGCAGGCCATCTGCTGAAGCGGTCGATGATGGTAAGACAGAAGCGTAAGTTACGGATTGTGGGAAGTTCAATCAGATCGACGTGAATGTGCTCGAAACGGTTGTGAGGAACATCGATCTTCTCCACCGGGCTGCGTGTGTGGCGATGGATTTTGGCCCGCTGGCAAGGAACGCATTGTCGAGACCAGAGGGTGGCATCACGGTTAATTGCTGGCCAGACAAACCGCTGTTTAAGTAATTTTGCAGTTGTACGGCCGCTGGGATGCGCCAATCCATGTACTGCATCAAAAGCTTGGCGTCTCAGACTTTTGGGTAAATATGGCCGCTCGCGTCCACCCGAGATGTCACACCAGATGTCTAGGTTGTCGATGTTCCTAACTTGTAGAACCAGGGACGTAGTTTGAGAGAGCTCAGCCATTTCATCGTCGGTTTGTTGGGCCTCGAATATCGCTTGAGCACTGAAGCTAGACGGCATGCTTATGGTGTTGATGCGTGAGAGGGCGTCTGCCACTGCGTTGTTTTCCCCGGGATTGTACACTATCTCCGTTGAGAATTGGGAGATAAAATCCAATTGGCGGAGTTGTCGAGGCGATGCTTTGCTTGCTTTCTGCCTGAAAGCGTATTGTAATGGTTTATGGTCTGTTTGGATGATGAATGGACGACCCTCTAGAATGTGCTTGAAATGGATGATACCAGCGAAAATAGCCAGGAGCTCGCGATCATACGTGCTGTAGCCTTGCTCTGCCGGAGATAGTTTCCGCGAGAAAAACCCGATGGGACGCCAAACGTTGCCGACTAGATGTTCGAGAGCAGCACCGATCGCTGTATCGGAGGCATCCGTTTTAAGGGCGAGGTGAGCCGATGGGGAAAGGAACGAAGAGCACGTGGCACGTAAAATTCTTTGCTTGCAGGCCTGGAATGCACTCTCCGCAGGGCCGGTCCAGGCTATTTCGCGCTTGTCATTTTTGGTTGCGCCTTTTAGGTAGTCTGTGAGCGGGATTTGAGCCTGAGCTGCGTTTGGGATGAGGTGTCGGTAATAGTTGACCATTCCCAAAAACCGGCGCAATTCCATGATAGTTTGAGGCTTGGGAAAATTTTTGATGTCTTGCGTGCGCTCAACAGGGGGCTTGAATCCGCTCGCGTTGACTTGGAACCTTAAGAAAATAACCTCACTTTTACCAAATTGGCACTTTTTAGGGTTAATTTGGAGGTGGTTCCTCTGCAAAATCTCAAAGATTGTCTGGAGGTGCTTCAAATGCTCCTCATGCGTTGTGGAGAACACGATGGAGTCGTCCATATAGCATCCTACGAATGGAATTCCACGAAGCAGGTTGTCCATGTGGCGCTGGAAGGTTTGCGCTGCATTGCGGAGTCCGGGTGGCATGCCGACAAACTCGAAAAGGCCGAACGGTGTAGTGACGGCTGTTTTCGGAATATCATCTGGAGCGACTGGGATCTGGTGGTAGGCACGCACCAAATCGATTGTGGAGAAAACCGAGCATCCATGCAGACGTTGAAGAATGTCTTCCCCATGGGGAATCGGATAGCGATCTGGAATAGTGGACGCATTAAGTTTGCGATAATCCCCAGTAGTACGCCATTCGTTGCTCCCCTTGGGGACCAAATGAATAGGACTGGCCCATTGACTGCTGGAAGGACGAATCACTCCTTGCTGGAGTAAGAGATCGAAATCTCGGCGTGCCGCTTTTAATTTTTCGCCTGTAAGCCGTCTTGGCTTGTCGAAAACAGGTGGGCCAGTTGTTTGAATGCAATGCGCAACCTCGTTATGAATGCGGGTTGCTAAAGGCACATTAGGACGTGTGATCTGCACAAAGCGACTAAGAAGATTGGAGTACGGGCGATCTATTCCACTGGAACTTTGCACGTTGATTGTAGAAACGTTGTAGAGTTTTGCTTCTGCAACTTCTCCTTTGGTCGAAACAGCTTTTGTGGGATCCATAAGGCGTTTACCCTTGAGGTCGAGGATGAGGCCGTGGTGCGTGAGGAAATCTGCTCCGATGATTGCTGATTGGACGTTTGCAACGACGAACGACCAGGTGAAGTTACGCCGTAGGTTGAGACCAAAAGTTAGATTTAGCGTGCCGTAGGTATCAATTATAGACGTGTTGGCCGCGTAGAGTTTGAAGTCGTCTTTGCGACGATGCAATCCCTTGATTATCGAAACAGGTATAAGTGAGATGACTGATCCGGAGTCGATAAGGAATTTTATGTGGGTATTACGATCGATTATGTGAAGTCGGTACTCCTTTGAGAGGCGAGTGCTTGGAGGTCTGCTGTCACCAGTCGCCTGAACAGGTGACAGCTTCTTTAGTTTCCCTGCTGTGGCACCCAGGCACAGGGCGAGGAGCATTTTCGTGCATTAGGTCCGAATTTGGCATGATAAAAGCAGACACGTGGTGCTCGGAGTTGCTGCTGGTTGCGATCGGCTGAGCGAGAATGGCTGGGAGGCTGCATGTTCTGCAGAAGAGTTAAAGAGGCCTTGATGGCAGCGGGTGTTACCTCTGAATTGTGCCGAGGAGGACCCAGCAGCCATGACAAAAGAACCCGATTCCTCTTCCATGAGATCGTCAGCGAGTGCAGTTTGCTCTTCCAAAGTTGCTGAGCGTAGGAGCTTCAAGCCCGTTGTACGTGCTGCTGTAGCTGAGAGAGCCAGCGGACTCGCAAGGCGTCTGCAGACGCGCGACCTTCAGCAAGTGTTGTCATTTGCCGAAGGAGCTGCGAGGGCTTCTTGTCCCCAAGGTCAAGCTCCAGTAAAGCGCGCTGCAACTGTCTGTCCGGCGATTCCGTAAATCGCTTGATAATAATATCCTTCAGGTGCTCGTATTTGTTTACTTCCGAGGGTTGCGCCAGAACATCAGATACTTCAGTCATTATATCAGCATCCAAAGCACTGATTAAATGGTAGTAGCGCGTGTTATCTGAAGAAATGCGGCTGCATTGAAATTGCGCTTCGATCTGCACAAACCATAACCGCACATTTTGATTCCAAAATGGCGGTAGCTTGATGGTGGCAACCGACTCGACGACAGGAATAACGGTGCCTGCGCTGTTGCCGCGTTGAATTTCACCAGAGTCAGGCGAAGTCGGCGGTGCAGGCAAACAATCTCCGGTGTTCTGCATTTTGCTTATTGCGGGGTCACCAATATAGTAGCTTATGTAGTTACCGCTTTATTTAATTACTAAATACAATATATTATTGTTTTATGCCGTAAGCTTGTTGCGCGGCGGAGCTGAAGTTTTTGTGTGTCCTGGCGCCACCTCTAGAGCCACAGCCAAAAATTCGCGTGCCAAAAAATTGTCTGGCGTTACGCATCTTGTTATTCTAGTGTCTTTGGTTAGGGTGTATGGATGATCCCGGTGACTAATCAACGATTGATGTACACATATACGGTCATCACACACAGCAACTTGTTGGTATAATTGTTGTAAATTGTCCGCACAGGCGATCCCGGTGCCTTATCAGCGATTGATGTACACATATACGGTCGCCTGTGAATCAATTTGTACCTGATCTCGTTTGTTTCTTCTGTTTTAATTGCACTTGCACGTCATTATGTTTCAATAACGCGGGGTTTGATGCAGTAAATATTATCACAGATGAAATTAAAGGCAGGAGGGTCTTCGCTTGGCAGCTTTTACGTATCCGCATCACTGTCCTGGTCCCACGGTTCAACGAAGCCAGGCCGTGAAGTGGAGCGCCTTCCCAGCGAGGAGTAGCGAAGGACCAGCCGCAGTAGCAGGACCGCAACCGCCCCTAAACCGGGTCCCTAGGATGATTGTTTAAATTAATAGCCAAAATGCAATAACTCCGAAAGTGAGGTTAAAGGTGCGAAAAATTTAGCGGGATTTAGTCCAGAATGCACAATGCCCAAATTGAGGTTAAATTTATAGCGCGATTGGTAGTCCAAAATGGACATTTAAAATTAAAACTATAGCGAGTTTAAATTGATCTAAATTCTAAATTTATGCGGGAAAACGCTTAATATCTGACCTAACCTGTATTCGAATGTATTAATTCCCAAACCGCCATTTTGAACGTAGAGAGTAGGAAGTTAAGTTTTCATGATGTATTTTAGGTTTAACAATAAGCTGTGAGAGAAAAAATATGTGTACTCGAGTAGGACACTCAGTCATGTCATTTTCCCAAGTTTTTCCTTGCATTTAAATTGAATGCCCATTAGAACTTAAATTTTTATATAGTAGGTAAGCTAACCTAAGCTAATCATTTGTTTAGATGAGTTCATTTTCTGAGAGTGCTCCTTTGAATTTTCGAATAAGAGTTCATAAAAGTTTGTTCGAAGTCGTGTAATCCGAAATTATACCTTCTCGAAGTAGTTGCGGAAAATGCCACACTTTCATCTGCGCCGGGAGATCGATCTTTCGCCGAGGAGTGAAAAGTTGAGTGAGTTTCATTTATAAAACATTATTTTATTATTGGAAATATTCGGTAAAGTACACCGATAAAATTTTACTGGAGGTCATCATTTTTATGGCGTGCCAAGTATCATTTATTTTTATACACAATGCTAATAAACAATTAATCCTAATGGAGTGGCGAAAGCAGCAGCTTGAAATATAAAGAAAAAAAAAAGGTGAAAATCTAACCGAATTTACTCGCGGCTCACTCTCAAACAAAAAATTTTTTTCTCTTCTCTTTAATAATTCCTTATAACAATAAAACAAAAAAAAATAATTCATGGAACAGGATTATAGAGAGAACCTTCACTAAAAATTATGGAAGATTTAAATAAATGCTTTGTTCTTTCTCTTAAATATATTTAGTAACTTTAACTCTTTAATTGTAACGTTCTTGAATAACGACTTAAACCTTCCTTTTCTGATTTCGCAACAAAGAAAAACCTTGTTTTAGATTATCTTGACTTACTCTAGTTTGTATTTCCATATTTACTTGCTTTCTTTAGTATGTACTTATTTTTAGCTATAAATATTGTTATTAATTATTAAGCAACATTGAATATTGAAAATATGAATTTCTAAAAAACTTAAATACTGACTCGGCTGATGTTTCTTCGGACGTAGGGTACTAAAGGGACCACTAGAGCCATGCTCTTAAGGAAAGTGCTCTTAGGTAGGGTAGGGCAATACGCGAACACGATTCCACCAGTGTTTCGGAGGCGACAAAATTCTCAAACTTTTCCTCCTGTTCTAGAACTGTCCTCTTCCGAAGGTATTAATTTGATTCCTCCGACTTTGTATACTAGCTCCTTCCTTTTATTGTTGTTGTAAGCTCGCTCAATTTCTTGGTCTTATTCATTATTGTATGTAACGAAAAGATATCTGTACAAGCAATACCACCCACTCAACGCCATGAGCTAGAGCCGGCCTCTAAAGCGTGCACCCGCAAGTACAGGTACTCTAGTCATCCATCACTTTAATTCTTTACACGTTACAGTTTAGTTAATCATAATAATAAATAAGATAAAGTGGCGCCCAACGTGTGGGGCCTTAGTGAATTTTTAATTCATTAAGACTCGCGAATTAATATGTTCAATCCTTTTCTTTACATTTTCCGTTTCAGTTTCATACTTCCAAAATTTTTGTGTTTAGAATTAGTTGTGGAGTACACGTCAAGTCAATACTAGTATTGCTGACTGGCCATAACTAAGACTTATCCCAAAAATTTTCCTAAGTGTAGCAAAAAGATATGTGGATTTTGCTGAGGAAAACAGAGTGACAGTAACTCCGGTTCGGTTTCTGTCCCGGATTTATCTACTTCCTTGAGCTAACCGCTATTCTGAAAAAAGATCATTGACGTAACATGACGGAAAATCTGGTCATTACTTAAGAGAAATGCAAGATCCTCACATAGTTGACGATTTTCTTCCTTTTACCATTCGTCTTAAATAAGATAGAGTTTCCTCTAGGTTGGAATATTCGTGCAGAGGAAGAGCGTACGATCCAAGACTTCACTAATACACCTACTGGTGGTTTTGAAATTTAGTCTAAAAAATGGAATATCTTCTTTTAACGAAACACCTTCTACGCCTTTATGAGAATTTTGAGCTGAAATAATAGACAGCCCTACGAAAGGAGAACATCAAGCCAAGAGTTCAGTTTTTATTATCTTTTTCGCACCTTATCGTTGGTATTTTTACATATAATTTTATTCTATTTATGCTCGCCATTTTTGAACCTGAAATTTTTCCCAAGTATGATGGGGTTAGACCGATCAACAACTAGGAAATCTCCTAGTGTCTCAAACTCTGCTTGTACATTATGTGCAGCCGAGATCAGCACACCAGACTTGTACGTGACAACCTGTCACCATGAATTTCACAGGGAATGAGATCTGTCCGATGTGTAAACTAACCTGTAGGCCTCCAGCCTAACCAACCGAAAGGGTAGGGAGAGAAACTCGTAGTATAACTAAAAATCTTCCACCCGCAACATTAGACGGGGGCCCTTCGACATCAGCTCGCGGTGCTAACACCAATGAAGCTAGTTCAAGCGCTGTAAGTGCTAATGCGGTAGCTTTGTTAGCCATGGAGCGTAGGCTTCTAGCAACGTTGTCAGAGAAGATGACAGATTTAGTACAAAACGCAATCACCGCAAGCATGCAGCGAGTAATGCCCGCTCCGAGTCCGGCGGTAGTCGTTACAGCCAGTGAAATGTCCGCTGATGAACCAAGTGACTATGAGAGGCAGTATTTAACAACGCCAAATCCTCTTCCTTCTCCCCGAAGCGCTTCTTCCGATTTGTTTGATCGTCCGGATAAAGTCGTCCACATACTAAATTGTTGGAAAATAAAATATTACGGTGTAGGAGTGTCAGTGGACAACTTTATATACAGAGTCGAAGCACTTACAGGGCAGAAGTTGTATGGAATGTTCAACTTGTTATGTAGGAACATTGTTTGAAGGCAACTTCTTCTTCTGACTGACTTCTTTTGGCGCTATCATAAAGCCAACGGTGAAATTCTGTGGGAAAGGTTTTGTTCAGCCCTACGACTGCAATTTCGAAAGAGTCGCGACAATGGGGACATAGAAGAGCTGATTAGGAATACTAAACAAAAACCAAATGAAACTTTTGATAGTTTCTACGATACAGTATCCGAGTTATTCGACCAGCTAGAGCAGCCTTGGACAGCCAACAAACTTGTCCGCGTGCTAAGAAGTAATCTTCGTCCTGAGATTCGCACCGAAATTTTGAACTTAGAGAGAGAAATTTGTAAGCGAAGGGAGGCATTCCTTGCTGTCGTCAAAAGATGTAGTAGCTACGCGAAAGATACACCGTTTAAACGTGAGATATCCGAGGTCTGTCAGGAGCTTGAAGATGAGGTGAGGTCAACATACGGAAGTGAGAACGACATGGAAGCTTTTTCAATAGTGTGTTGGAATTGCCGAGTCGAAGAATGTCTAGCAGAAGGACGAGTTTTTTGTTACGTGTGTGGTGCAGCAAACACGTATAAACCAAGTTGCAAAAAATGCTTAAAAAACTTCAAGGTCGGCATGTCGAAGTTGCCAGTCAAACCGAAGACTTCGAATGCCGCACGAAATCAGTCAACAATGACCGATCAGTAGAGATCAGTAGAGAATCAGTAGAGAATTAATCCTGCTTATAGACTGCTTCACAGCAAAATTTCGGAGTTACGGAATGTCTGCATTTCGGATCTCAGAGAATCTCCTGCAATTCTTAATCGGAAATCTCGCTGTTCTCGACGCTTGAAATTGTTTTAGAAGAACGTCAAAATGTGTGCCAGTTTGGGTTACATCAGTTCTATCCCAACAGGACCTCGAGACCCTCGACCGTTCTTACCGATTCGCTTATTGAATCGCATGGTCTATGGATTGTTGGATTCAGGCGTGTCGATTAGTTGTATTGGAGGAGGGTGAGTACAAGCTGCGATGGAAAGTGAAAGGTTCAAGTCGTTGAGAGGAGAAGCTGCGACGGCAGACGGTAACTCTCAACGTATAGTAGGACTGCTAAAAATAGATGTGGAATACGGTGACATCGAAAAGCTTTTGAAGTTGTATGTCGTGCGATCGCTGAAACAGGATCTCTATTTGGGAATTGACTTTTGGAAATTATATGACCTTCTCCCCGCTTATTTGAAAATAGCCGAGATATTGTCGCCTGAGCCCAACCTGCAAACGGTGGTGGATCAGCACGAATTATGTGAAGGTGACAAAGCTAAGTTGGCCAATGTAATAAACTGTTTTCCCTCATTTAGTCAGGAAAGGTTAGGTAAGACGAATTTGGTCTCTAACTCGATTGATGTGGGAACAGCTAGGCCTGTGAAGCAACGACATTTCTCTGCCTCCCCCGCCGTCGAAAAAGCAATGTATGCGGAAATTGACCGGATGTTGCGCTTAGGGGTGATAGAAGAGTCTGAGAGTCAATCGAGATGGTGACTAAACCAGGTAAAGTTAGAATCTGTCTAGACTGTCGCAAGGTCAATAGTTTTACGGAGAAGGATGCATATCCGTTACCCCAAATAAAGGGGATACTGAGTAGTTTAACGAGGGCCGAGTATATATCGAACCTGGATCTGAAGGATGCATATTGGCAGGTCCCTTTGAATCCTCAGCTCGGGACAAAACAGCTTTTACCGTCCCGGGTAGACCGTTATATCAATTTACAGTCATGCCTTTTGGGTTGTGTAACGCCACGAGCACTATGTCGCGGTTAATGGACAAAGTAGTGCCTGCTCATTTGAGAAATGAGATTTTTATCTATTTAGACGACCTACTGATAGTATCTTCCAGTTTCGAGGGCCATTTGAATGTACTGAGGGAGTTAGCCCTGCACATAAAGAGCGCTGGCTTAACGCTAAGCGTCGCTAAAAGTCACTTTTGTATGCGACGAGTACGCTATTTGGGCCACATTATCGGAGACGGGAGTATACGCACAGACCCTGAAAAGGTGGCCGCGATTACCGATTTTCCCTTGTCGAAGAGCTTGAAAGGCTTGCGCAGTTTCATGGGATTGTGTGGATGGTACCGGAAATTCGTCGCAAACTTCGCGACACTTTCTGCACCATTGACTGACTTAATGACCACGAAGCGGAAGTTTGTTTTAACGAAGGAGGCAATTGAAGCATTCAACAAGCTCAAAGAGTATCTTAGCAAAGTTCCGGTCCTGTGTGGTCCGGATTTTGCGAAGCCGTTTGCAATACATTGCGACGCTAGTAAGTCAGGAGTAGGGGCAGTGCTGGAGTAAGCTGCGCATGGTCGCATTCGCAAAACCATAAAAAGAATACGACGATATTTTTTCTGGCCCGGTCTCGTTTCGGACGTCAGGGCTTATATTAGTGCATGTGAGGTTTGTAATAGTACAAAATCTCCAAATTTTACTCTCAGACCGCCATTGGGAAAAGCGCCTGAGTCTCAGCGATTCTTACAGAGTTTGTTCATTGATTTTCTCGGACCGTATCCTAGGTCAAGGAGCGGCAACATAGGTATCTTTATTGTCCTGAATCATTTTTCAAAGTACGTGTTCTTGTAACCAGTAAAGAAGATCGATTCCAGTGTCGTCATAAAGTATCTGGAAGACGAATTGTTCATTACGTTCGGAGTCCCCGAAGTGATACTGTCAGACAATGGTTCTCAATTTCGAGCTAGGACGTTCCAGAAACTGATGGAACAGTACGGCGTTAAGCACACGCTGGCCGCTGTTCACTCGCCTCAGGCAAATGCTTCTGAGCGCGTAAACCGATCGGTAATTGCTGCAATCAGTGCATAGCTGCGTCTCGAACAGAAGGATTGGGACGAGTTCCTCAGCCGAATATGTTGTGCTTTGAGGTCGGCGGTGCATTCTAGCATTGGTACCAGTCCTTATTATATGGTATTTGAGCAACACATGATCACTTCAGGGTCGACGTACTCGTTGATCAGAAGCTTAAATCTTTTGGACGATCATTCTCTGAAGTTCGACCGGCACGAGTCTTTCGAGATGATGCGGAAGCAAGCTGTTGATCAGATGAGAAATAAGCACAACGAGAACGAGAAGCGGTATAATATCCGTTCTCCTATGGTATCGTTTGTCGAAGGACAAGAAGTTTATCGGCGGAATTTCAAGCCAAGCTGCTTTCAAACTGGTTATAACGCCAAGTTTGGACCTACGTTCGTAAAATCTCGAGTTCGGAGGAAGATCGGCAACGCGTATTACGAGCTGGAGGACCTCCACGGACGAGTTGTGGGAACCTATCATGCCAAGGACATTCGGCAGTAAGGTGCCTTCAGTCGGTCTCAGCCTAGGGTGTCTATGAGTACCATAGTCTGAGTGTAGCGGGGGGTTTTGTAGAGGTGACTGAAGCAGTGGGTAATAAAGTCTCGATGAATAATCGATAGTGGGCTTGCGGTCAGTTGTGACACTCCAATGTAAGGTCATGCCAGATGCCGTATGAAGTAGCTGGAATATGCCAGACGGGATGCAACCCTTAAAAGCTGCACCCGATAAGTTTTGTATAATGCTGTTATCGGGAAAAAAGTGTGGTTCAGCTGATCGTGATTTCCGCCGATGGTCTATACCTCGGCTTGTGTTTCCTGTTTGCTTTCTTTTCGAATAGAACAGTCGATGAGTCAAGTTGCGAAAGTGCGTTTTGAAAAGTTGTAACTTGCGGGCATAAGTATTTTCTTGTCGCGGGAAATATTTTAGCACTGCGTTTCTTCGACAATATTGGTGCGCGAGATAAGTCTTGCGCGTGTTTCCCGGCAATAAAAACGAAATATTCTTTTGAGCCGAAAAGATCGTCGTTTGGCGCAGCCATCTCGCCGCCGCCTTGTCGCCAGACCCCAAGTTTCGACTGAGGCAATCACAGGTCAGTAAACGTCAGAAAAGGTGAACTGCGGTTTGATGCAGTAAATATTATCACAGCTGAAATTGAAGGCAGGAGGGTCTTCGCTTGGCAGCTTTTACGTATCCGCATCACTGTCCTGGTCCCACGGTTCGACGGGGCCTCCACCGGCGGGCAGAAGGAGAGACGATAACTAAGCCAGGCCGTGAAGTGGAGCGCCTTCACAGCGAGGAGTAGCGAAGGACCAGCCGCAGTAGCAGGACCGCAACCGCCCCTAAACCGGGACCCTAGGATGATTGTTTATATTAATAGCCAAAAGGCAACAACTCCGAAAGTGAGGTTAAAGGCGCGAAAAATTTAGCGGGATTTAGTCCAGAATGCACAATGCCCAAATTGAGGTTAAATTTATAGCGCGATTGGTAGTCCAAAATGGACATTAAAAATTAAAACTATAGCGAGTTTAAATTGATCTAAATTCTAAATTAATGCGGGAAAACGCTTAATATCTGTCCTAACCCGTACTTGAATGTATTAATTCCCGAACCGCCATTTTGAAAGTAGAGAGTAAGAAGTTAAGTTTTCATGATGTATTTTAGGTTTAACAATAAGCTGTGAGAGAAAAAATATGTGTACTCGAGTAGGACACTCAGTCATGTCATTTTCCCAAGTTTTTCCTTGCATTTAAATTGAATGCCCATTAGTACTTAAATTTTTATAGAGTAGGTAAGCTAACCTAAGCTAATCATTTGTTTAGATGAGTTCATTTTCTGAGAGTGCTCCTTTGAATTTTCGAATAAGAATTCATAAAAGTTTGTTCGAAGTCGTGTAATCCGAAATTATACCTTCTCGAAGTAGTTGCGGAAAATGCCACACTTTCGTTTCAGCTCATCTGCGCCGGGAGATCGATCTTTCGCCGAGGAGTGAAAAGTTGAGTGAGTTTCATTTATAAAACTTTATTTTATTATTGGAAAGATTCGGTAAAGTACACCGATAAAATTTTAGTGGAGGTCATCATTTTTATGGCGTGTCAAGTATCATTTATTTTTATACACAATGCTAATAAACAATTAATCCTAATGGAGTGGCGAAATCAGCAGCTTGAAATATAAAGAAAAAAAAAGGAGAAAATCTAAACAAATTTACTCGCGGCTCACTCTCAAACAAAAAATTTTTTTTCTTCTCTTTAATAATTCCTTATAACAATAAACCAAAAAAAAAATAATTCATGGAACAGGATTATAAAGAGAACCCTCACTAAAAATTATGGAAGATTTAAATAAATTCTTTGTCCTTCTCTTAAATATATTTAGTAACTATAACTCATAAATTATAACGTTCTTGAATAACGACTTAAACCTTCCTTTTCTGATTTCGCAACAAAGAAAAACCTTGTTTTAGATTATCTTGACTTACTCTAGTTTGTATTTCCATATTTACTTGCTTTCTTTAGTATGTACTTATTTTTAGCTATAAATATTTGTTCAGCTATTGAGCTTTTTCAATAGCTGTTGCGAATAATAAAAAACCGAAAAAAGTTTGCTTTTATAACGACAGTTTTTATTTTGCGAATAGTTATTCCTTTACGATAGCGATAATTGAATGCGTAAGTTTGGTCTTTTCCGAAACACGAGGAATTGGCAACTGGCGGGCAGACAGCCGAAATGCAGCGCCCAAGCTTAACGTAGGTGGCTAACAACAACAAACAAGGAATGAGCGCCGTACAGATAAGTGCGTGCGAGAGCAGCGGTTTGCACTATGGGCATCGCAACTGCTACCACTGATTAATTTAGCTTATAATATTAAAGAATATCATGCGGCTGCATGACCCAACATCCTCCCCCCATTGGAAGCTTGGCTTCCAACAGAGTCCTCAAGGGGAAGCAGACACAGCTTGTTCACTGCCCGCCTTATTACTCCAGACGCGGTCCTCAATTCTGCAACTCGAGCGACGCCGTCTCTGCCAGGAATCAACTGCATGACTCTCGCCAAAAAATCTCATTGGGGGTAGATTCTCGTCCTTAACAAGAACGACGTTGTAAACGGCTACGCCAGGCTTTGGGGTGCGCCACTTAGAACGCTGCTGGAGCAACGTCAAGTACTCTTCCTTCCATCGCGACCAAAATATTTCCTGAAGAAAGGAGATGCGCTGCCAAGAGTCAAGCCGATTATAGTTTAGGCCCGTTATATCCGGCTCGTCAAACGGAGTGAGGACATCCAGATCGGCAGGGTTCTCTGAAATGGGAACTAACGGTCTGGAGTTAATAACTGCCGAGATGTGGCACACCAGCGTCCTGAGCTCGTCGAAGGTCAGAACCGCCGTACCCACAGCGCGGTAGAAATGATGTTTGGCCGTTTTCACCGCTGCTTCCCAAAGTCCACCGAAATGGGGCGACCGTGGAGGGATGAACCGCCAGTCAATCGTCTCCAAAAGGCAAAAATTCTGAACGGAGCCTTGATGCTCCCTGCTGAGAAATAACCTTCGAAGTTCCAGAAGTTCATTTTTGGCGCCGACAAAGTTGGTGGCGTTGTCTGACCAAATTTGCTTCGGCTTCCGGCGGGTGCATATGAACCTCTTGAGTCCGCACAGAAACGCAACTGTCGAGAGATCCTTGATCAGCTCCAGGTGCACTGCCTTGGTTGCAAAGCATATAAATACGCAGACGTAGCATTTAACCGCGGGCTTGTTGCAACTATCCGACTTGTGAAAGATGGGTCCACAGAAGTCTATACCAGCCACCTCAAAAGCGTGAAATCCTTCCAAGCGCTCCTTGGTATATGTGCTCTATCAGCCGCAGCTTAATCCGAAAACATCTGATGCACCTGTTCACGGCCTTGGTAACCGTCTTCCTCCCCCCAATAGGCCAATATTGGGATCGAATTGCACCCAGAAGAGCTCGAGGTCCGGCATGAAGATTTCATGGTAATGCGAGATAATTGCTAGAGTCACCGGATGGGACCTTGGGACTAGACGAGGAAACTCTTCCCAGCGTTTTTAGAGACTGCAGGTCCTCCCATAAATGCGCGCGAGTTACCGGTCGTGGGTTAGGGCAACTATGTTTCACAGTAGCATTGGTTATGGAATGCTTAAACTGTTCCAATTAAACACGTCCTCGTTGGTTGAAGTGAACAAAACGAATGTATTTTGATAGTGATAATTGTGCTGCTCACAGGCAGCTCTTATATATATATGTGTGTGTTTTGCTACATAGTTCCGCAAGTAGATCGCTCTGTCCCTGTCTCGCATACTTCTGTAAGTTGTGTGTGTTGGTGCTGCTCAGAGTCCCGGTTGATGGCATAGGCGTAGTACGGGAAGTCTGCAGGGAAACACTGAAAGTGGTAACTCCTCCCCCCTAGAATGTCGTGACGGCCAGCGAGATGGAATGCTTGACGGAACGACTTGCGGTGTAGCTAGTGTACTTATAATTAACATTAATATTGTAGTGATTATATGTATATGTGTTCGTGTGTGTTTTTTGTAATAAATATTATTATTATTTACATTAATAATGCTTATCGTGTTGTGTGTTCTATTTGCTTCTTGCAACAGGGTGATGTGTTTTTTTTTTTTTTTTTTTTTATTTATTATTATTTTGTTTGTATTTTATATCTTTATTTTATTTATTTTATTTTTGTTCTAAACTGTTTGTCTATCTTTAAATTTTCTTTTTATTTTTTCTTTATGAACTTTTTGTCCTTTTTTCGTTTCAAAAGTTATTCCGTGGTCTGTTCTAACTATATGCTTAGAAAATCTTGGCGTTATCTTATTTCTTCTATTTTCTTTTCTAAATACTATATCTTCTGCTGTTAGTGGTAGTGGGTCTGTCCTTGTTTCATTCTGTTTCTGATTTCTCTCTATGGCCTTTGCTGTCATTTCTGTTTGAACTTGGGTGTATAACTTTGTCTTAAATTCGTTAAGTTTCTGTAAATAATCGTGTTCATCTGAATACTCTACTGTTCTATTGAATACATGGGTCTTTCCTGTAAATAATTCGAATGGTGTCAATTTTGTTGCCGAATGTATTGCATTGTTGTAGGTTATTAAGGTTTCGGTTAGTATTTCTTCGTGGTCACAGTTTATTTTATGGTCTTTTTTTACTTTATAAATTATTCTGTACGTTTCCGTCAGAGTGGAATGTAGTCTTTCTACTGTGGAATTACTATTAGACTGCTGGAATGAAGTAAAATGAAGTTGCATGTTATATTGTTTACAAAAATCTTTGAATAGTTTAGAGTTAAATTCTGCCCCCTGATCACAAATAATTAGTTGAGGTAACCCATAATTTAAAACGAATTTTTTCAATTCCGTAATAATAGTAATGGTATTTCTATTCTGGATTGTGTATGCTGCTGCAAACTTAGAAAACTTGTCTATGATTGTTAACATAATTGCGCTGTTAATAAAATACAAATCTATGTGAACTATCTGTAGCGGTAATGCTGGTATTTGAGGTACTTGAAATTTAAGTTTCTGAGGGTTTCTGTCGTATTTCATAGTCTGACAAATGTCACAATTATTAATTATTTTTGTTACAACTTCTTTTACTCTTGGGAAATAATACAATCTTCTTACATGCAATATGGTCTCATCTATTCCCCTGTGATTACTATTTTCGTGATCTTTTATTAATATGGAATTTTGTTCTTCAGGGTTTAACACCTCTTTGAGGAACAGTGTCGCACGAATAATTTTACAACCCTTTTTTTCAAAGTAATCCTTATATATCATAAATATTCTGTTGAATATATCGTTGCTTGTCATAATCGCACAAAGCCTTCCTGATTTTAAGGTGTCCTTAAGTATTTTTAATATGTTGTCGTCCGTATATTGTGGCTGTACGAATGTTATCCTTATTTTGTTTTTAAAAGGTGTTTCAGTTATCTTGTCTACAATTTCTCCTATTTTCAAAATTAATTGCATCTTAAAATCGTTTATTGGTTTTTCCGTTATTTTCGCGATTTCTCCTGAATCCCCAGGGTCATCCCCGTTGACTGCTTCTACTGACTCACTTTCATTTACAAACGTTTCGACTTGCATTCTACTTAATGCATCTGCGTTAGTATTAAATTTGCCTTTCTTATAAACGATATCGTATTCGTACTCCGTTAACTGTAGTCTCCACCTTATTAGTTTAGCGTTATTTTTTATATTATTTAAATAAATTAAGGGCTGGTGATCTGTATAAATCGTAAACTTTGTCCCGTATAAGTATTGTCGAAATTGTTTAACCGCCCAGACTATGGCTAGCATTTCTTTTTCTGAAGCGGAATAATTAACTTCAGCCCTATTTAGCGTCCGACTTGCATATGCTAATGGTTTGTCATTTCCTACTTTTCCTTGTGACAACACTGCTCCTAGTGCGTAGTTAATAGCGTCTGTCGTTAGTAAGAACGGTTTGTCATAATCTGGATATTGTAAAATCGGGTCGTTGCATAGTAATGTTTTTGCGTACTGAAAAGCTTCTCTAAATTCTTGGGTTATCTCCACCGCTTTATTTATTTTTTTAAGTTGTACTGTCTTTTATAAATTTCCTATAATAACTCAACAGCCTTATAAATGATTTTATTTGTCTCCTAGTTGTCGGTAAGACAAAATTTTGTATTGCCTCTATTTTTTTTGGATTAGGTTTTGTACCCCCGGGTGTCACTATGTGTCCCAAGAATTCTAACTCTTTCTTTAAAAACTCTGATTTATCTTGTTGTACTTTAAGATTAGCTGATTTTAATTTATTGAACACAACTTTTAAATCCTGCATATGTTGCTGCAACGATGCTGAATAAACGATGATATCGTCCATATATACTAAGCAACTTTTTCCTATGATTTCGCCTAATAACTTGTTCATGAATCTTTGGAAGGTGGCTGGGGCATTGGTTAGTCCGAAAGGCATTCTTATAAACTCATAGTGCCCCCCTACCGCTGTGAACGCTGTTTTTGGAATATCTCCCGGGTTCATTTTTATCTGGTGATACCCGCTCTTTAAGTCTAATGAAGAAAAGTATTTAGCTTTGCCTAAAGAATCTAATACCTCACTGATAAGAGGTAAGGGATACTTATCCTTAATAGTTTTCTCATTGATTTTTCTGAAGTCTACAACTAATCTACATTTTCTTTCTCCGGAAGCGTCTTCCTTTTTAGGCACTAGCTATACAGGTGCACTCCATGGTGAATAACTATTTTTTATAATATCCTGGTCTAATAGGTCTGTAATCTGTCTTTTGATTTCTTGATTTTCTTTCAGCGAATATCTAAAGGGTCTTACATAAATTGGGTTTTCGTCCGTTAGTTTTATTGTATGGTTGGCGCCCTTTGTTACTGTTAATTTGTCCCCTTTTTGGTAAAATAAATTCCTATATTGTTTGCATAGTTTTATCACCGCGAATTTTTCTTCTTTATTTAGGTGTTCTATTCTTAATTTTAACTTGGTTGCTTTTTCTGTATTTACTTCCTTTTCAGTTATCTCATTTATAAATAAAAACTCACAGAAGTTTTCACTGTCATACCGCTGTGCAACTATTGGTTTATTAATTGTGATTGTCAAATCTTGTTCGAATGCGTTAATTATTTCGACTTTTGCCTTGTAGTTTTCTGCTCTATAAATTCCTCCCGTAATGGACAATCCGTCTTGTATATATATTTGGTTTATGTATATATCTCCTTCTTTATTTATTACTGGTATTTCTATCAAGGTTTTTGTTTGGCCCTGTATTAACGTCGACGTTTGTGATTTCTTCTCCTTTTTAAATAAGTTAATCGTTGCGTTTATCGTTTCTAACTTTTCTTCCTCAATATCGATTTTAGCTCCTACTTTCGTTAGGAAATCCATTCCTAATATTCCGTCAAAAAATGGATGAAATTTAAATATAAGAAATGTAAAGTCTCCCTCTTGTTTAAATTCATTAAAAATCTTATACGTAATTTTATTATGAATATCGTGTGTATTCAGTACTGTTCGAATTTGTACTGGGTTTCTAAGTGATTGTTGAGTACCTTTCTGAACGAATTCGGGGCTAATTATAGATATAGTGGATCCCGTATCAATCAAGAATCTCACCTGTCTACCAAATGGTGAATTTATCTGGACATAAAGGAGTTCCTTTCCGAATCTTGATTGTTCGGTATAGTCTGTGGTTCCGAGGCATTTACTGAAATGCTACTATTACTATCGTCATTTGACCTGTCCCGTCCTCTCTTGTAATTATTGTTTCGTTGTTCATCGTTATTAGTTGTGTTATTGTATTGTTGTTGTTCTGAATTATATCTATTACTATTATTATATTGTCCTCGTCCACGTCCCCGTCCTCCAGGGTTGTGGTACTCATCTCTATTTCTGCCTCTTATGTAGTCATCTCTCAACTCCTTTGCTATTTCGTTAGCCTGTCTGAGAGTCTTAGGGTTTTGTGCCTTTACTGTCTATCTCAAAGGATTCTTTAAGCCTGCGATAAATTTTTGTATGTAAGTTTTTTCATACGAACTTTCTTTTATTTTTCTTATTTCAATATTAGTTTCATCTCTCTCTAAAACTTCTAACATTGCGACTCTTATTCCTGCAATCTCCTGATATAGATTCTTAATAGCTAGTTTTTTATAAGGAATCTCGCGGAGATCATCCATTAAATTTTCCTCGCTTCTCGATTCCCCAAAATTATCCGTTAAGGCTTGTTTAATGTCATCCCAGTTTAACGGCACTCTCTCTCGAATTAATATTTTGTCTGCATGTCCAATAACTTTGTCTCTAATTACTCCTAATAGTAATTCCCCATATGCTGTCTTGTCTATATTCGTGATCAGCTTCAATACTCGTTCTACACTTGTAATGAATTTGTTTAGTAATTCTTTGTCTCCGTCATAAGTGGGTAATAGTTTTATTGCGTCGGGTATTTGTAGTTCGTCCATCACGTCTCTATTGGTTCTTTGTGTCATAGTGGTTTGGTTTATTAGGGATAAATTGTTTTCTTCTTCCTCTTGTTCTGTAAGTTGCAAGTTTCTAATTGATCTTTCTCTTTCTGCTGCCCTAACTAGGATTCTCGTTAAAGGTATGGTTCTTCCTTGTTTAGCTGACATTTATTACTATATGAGATTGATAAAAGTAGATATCGTAATGCGGATGTAGTGAAATATTATATATGTGTATGTGTGTGGATATATATGTGTGTATGTATATGTTTTTTTTTTTTTTTTTTTTTTTTTTTTGTAATATATATTTATTTATATATATATATATATATATATATATATATATATATATATATATATATATATATATATATATATATGTATGTATATGTATGAATATATGTGTTTATATATGTGTTTATATATGTGTGTATGTATATACATGTGGATATATATATATGAGTATATTTAGGGATTTATATATATGGGATTATATATATATATATATAGATTTATGCGTGTGCTTATTTTTATAATATATATATATTTTTGTGTGTGACAAGTAAATGTATATCTTTTCACGAATATGGTTGTTCAAGTTACGGGGTTTGGACTGTCACCCGCTCTCCGCTCCCTCTTACGTTCTCCACTCCCTCTTACGCTCTCCCGCTCTTCACCACAGAGTCTCCGAGGAGTCTCCGCTGCGCTTGGGAGAACCCAACGCATTAGAATAAGCTTTAGTGTAAAACTAACCACGATCAATAAAAGATACGCCCGGTCGCGCCCGCGCTAATTCTACAAGTCTTCGAGTGTTTTTTCGAGTGGTCTTTTTTTCAGCAAACTAGGAATTTTCCAGGACCAGCACCCCCCAGCACCTTAGCATTTTGGTCCTTCGAGCCGGATATCCTGGATTTTTCAAGTTTGTCCTTCAGCGACCAACTTATAAGATAAGTACGAAATCTCCATACCTTTTAATTGCCGGTCTGCAGCAAAGGTTCGAACATCAAATTTCGTTCAATTTGCTGTCAGATTTATTGTCAGATCTAACGGATTTCTCCGTCAAAAGGCAATTAAAGGAAATTACTTATCCATTTTCACGGGCGCCGCCATATTACCCAACGTTCTAAAATTCTAAGTCCCATTTTCCGAATATATTTAAATATTCATTCAGTCCGAACAGTGCAAAATTCCAAATGTGGAAAAGTGAAATTAATTTGTGCCAAGTTCAGTGAAAATTTCTAAAGTCCAAAGCTCTGCCAAAAGTGGCAAAAATTCAGTTCTCGTTTCACTGTGTCCAACGCAAGCCAAATTCTTTTCGCAACACATTTTCTTTTGCTTTAACTCCGCCGTCCGCTCAATACAATTTGCTCTGCTATACATACAAACAACAAACAAACAACACATACCCGCTGGCCATTCCAAGGAAAATATTAATTAAATATTTTCCCGCCATTTACCTATATACATTGCATGCATTACATCTCCATATACATACATTACATCTCCATATACATACATTACATCTCCATATCCATACATATACATCTCCATATACATACATATGCATATACATCTCCATATACATTACATATAGTACCGACATACATTGCGCAGATTATCTGCATTCCCTTTAACCAAAGTTTACCAAAGTTTAGATTGTCTCCCGTCGGCAAATCCAAACCACCAATAAAAATTATTCCAAGTGCCGACGCGGAAAAGGCGTTTTATTTTCCATCAATATTTTTCCGTAAATTTCCAAATTTATTTCCGAACAATAAATAAATTTTAAATTAAATTAAACATTTTCAATATTTATTAAATTATTTTCTAATTTGAAAGTTTTCAAAAAAAAATAATTATCCATAAATAAATAATACGACCGCCATATACAAGTCGTTCACCCGACAAATATTTCCTTTTCGTATTGCTTGGAAATTAGTTTGTGGGTGTTTTAGAAGTATTTACAACGCGGAGAAAAGACTTCCATTCCAGTCATTCCATGTTCTCCGTTTCCAGTTGTAAATAAAAGAATAAAATTTTCTTCGTTCTAATAAACATTTTATATCACCGTGTTCCACATTCCAAGGGTTCCAACCGTAAATAAGGTGGACCCAATTACCATAAATCACAGGTCATTTATACAATTCGCTGTTCACTCCGAGTCACCTGTCCGATTAGTCTAAACTACGGCGTTTCCACTTCGTAAGTTTTACACCACTTAAATTATTAAGTGCAGTCTGAGGAATCTGTCTACTTTTTCAAAAGTGTGACAGGCTTCCCTTCCATTTCGAATTTCTTCGATTATGCCCATCTTTTTTTTTTTTTTTTTTTTTTTCCCATTCTAATTCTATTTATTATGGTTTCAAAAGGAATCGTTCAGTAATTCCTCTGAACTTAACCTAATGTGTGATAAAGATAAATGAGACCAAGTGGTATCTTAATTATAAAGTACAAAAGAAAATGTAATATGTTATGTTATCCTCCGGGTAAGGAGATCGCTGGGGTGTACCCTCTTCAGTCTTCGGAGGGAGATGGGATCAGCTAGGATAGTTGCTAGTCGGTTCGGGTGGGCCATAAGCCTGTCGGCATAACGGCTGCTGTGGAAATTGATCTGATCCCCAAGAAGGGGATACATTGCATATATTACATCTACATATACTACATCCATATATATTACATATATTATATCCACATATATTACCGACATACACTGCGCATATTATCTGCATTCCTTTTAAACATATACCAAAGTTTAAATTGTTTCCCGTCGGCAAATCCAAACCACAAATAAAATTTATTCCAAGTGCCGACGCGGAAAAGGCGTTTTGTTTTCCATCAATTTTTTCCGTAAATTTCCAAATTAATTTCCGAGCAATAAATTAAGAGCGTTTTTTTTCTTTTTATTTTTTTTTAACAAATAACTTTTTTAATATTTATTAAATTATTTTAAAAATTTTTTTTTTGAAAATTTTTAAAAAATCATCCATAAATAAATAATACAACCGCCAAATACAAGTCGTTCACCCGACAAATATTTTTTCCTGTATTGCTTGGATATTAATTTGTGTTTGTTTTAGAAGTACTTACAACGCGGAGAAAAGACTCCAATTCCACCATTCCATTTTCTCCGTTTCCAGTTGTAACCAAAAAAATAAAATTTTCTTCGTTCTAATAAACATTTTATTTCACCGTGTTCCACATTCCAAGTGTTCCAATCGTAAATAAGGTGGACCTAATTACCATAAATCACAGGTCATTTATACAATTCGCTGTTCACTCCGAGTCACCTGTCCAATTAGTCTAAACTGCGGCGTTTCCGCTTCGTAAATTTTACACCACTTTCTCACCCATTACATCCTATACGGTCTTTTTCCGCTGCCTTATACCATTCACGGCGGCAAGCTTAAATTTATTAAGTGCAGTCTGAGGAATCTGTCTACTTTTTCAAAAGTGTGACCGGGCTCCAAAACCGCTTCCCTTCCATTTCGTATTTCTTCGATTATGCCCATCGGGGACGATAAGAAATTTTCCGCTGACAAGCCCAGGTCTATTTTATCACCACAAGGGCCCAAGAGTCCAAGAATCCCAAGCATTTCGGTGAGAACGCCTGCGCAGATTTCCGACGACTGTGCTACCCCATCCAAAGCCACAGTACAGCGCACAGCTAAAAATATGGCTGCTTCAGATCTAGCGCTAGCCAAATTCATTTCGGTTTCTGACCGCTTAAGCGAATTTGAGGCTCAGATCAACACTCCGGAATCCGCAGCTCCAACCGTCACGATGCTTGGCGTCCGTCGCGACCAAGTCCGAACCCTATGGGACAAGGTTGAGAAGGAATACGATCTCTGCTCAGAGTGCCTTGTGTCAGCAGGCGAAGCGGCAGCGAGCAACATGCCTATTCTCAGGGCTAAATACAGTTATTGCTATTCAGTCTATGAAAGGTGTGTTGCCCAGCTCGTTGATAAAATCGAGCAGGGCACTTCTCAGTCCATCCCAACCGCGAACGCTGCGCCCCAGGCCTACATTTCCTCTGGCTGTCGATTGCCTCCATGCGATACAGAAGTTTTCGCAGGCGACTATCTCCGCTGGCCGACTTTCCGGGATCTTTTCACAGCCGTTTATATTAATAATCCACGGCTGACTCCGGTTGAAAAGTTATTCCACTTAAATGCCAAAACAAGTGGCGACGCGCATGCCATAGTTTCGATTTCGCCTCTCACCAACGAGGGTTTCCGCTCTGCGTGGGAAAACCTGATAGAGCGTTTCGAAAATAAACGATTGTTGGTAAACAGTCAATTGAAAATACTGTTTAATGTGCAGTCGATACCACAAGAATCTGGGGCGGCCTTGAAGGTACTGCAAAGTACTGTTCAAGGTTGCTTGACTGCCTTAGAACTGTCAGGCATCAACACTGAGAACTGGGACTGCCTGCTGGTATACCTATGCTCATCCAAGCTCCCGAAGATAACTCTCTCCTTATGGGAGCAGTCGCTACATAAGAAAGCCGACATCCCGACATGGGGAGAGCTGAACACCTTCCTCACAGAACGTCATCGAACCCTAGAAGCAATCGATGATGTGAGACCGTCCGTACCGAGTCAGTCGCATTCCAAAGCGATAAACTCAAGTGGGCCCTCTAGAAAATTAAATTCCTACGAAACGAAAGTGGCTCCAAAATTGAAAAGTTGCGACTTGTGCAACTAGGAGAACCATCCTGTCCGTGTATGTCCGCGGTTTCTCCAAATGTCGGTTGACGACCGGTCAGCCTACATTAAACGGAAGCAGTTATGCTTAAACTGCTTCGCAACGGGACATCAGCTTCGTGAGTGCAAAAGCACTCACAATTGTTTTACTTGCCGTGGCCGGCATCACACGTTGTTGCACCGAAACAACCTCTGTTCCAGCAATTCAAGCCCTTCAAATCCGGCAAGGCCAATTTCCGCTAATCAGGCCAATTTCGTTCCAAATGAGCAAGCCGGTGTTCAAAATTATTTCGCCACGGGCTCAAGAGCTATCCTTCTTGGCACTGCCATAATCAATATCTCCCATCTTGGCACTAACTTTAAGGCACGCGCCCTGATCGACTCCGGATCAGAAGCGACATTCACAACCGAGCGACTGTTCAATCTAATTAGATTGCCATTCCAGGTGGTTCAAGCCCAAGTCTCGGGCTTAAACCAAACAGTAGCTGCTCAGTCCAAGAAGCTCTGCAGTTTCACCATCCGATCTCCGACTAGGCCCGCGTTGCAGTTGGAGACGACGGCCTATGTCCTCCCCCAACTAGCCGGAAATCTGCCTTCCTACCCAATTCCGCAAAATTTCCTTCGGGATCTTCCCGATTTTCCACTGGCGGATCCAAAATTCTATGAGAGCGCACAAATAGATGTACTTATCGGAGCCGACATCCTGCCTTCGGTGCTTCTGAGTGGAGCAAAAACCAACATCTGTGGCTCTCTCTTGGGGCAAGAGACCATTTTCGGCTGGGTACTAACTGGGCCAGTGTCAGCCTCAGCCCAAGGCAGAATTTCCTCTTTTTCGACACAGATCTCCCACGCGTACGATAGTTCACTGGACAAACTCCTCACAAAACTTTGGGAGGTGGAGGATATACCAACAAAGTTGGTAAAAGAATCCGATTCCATGTGCGAGAAGAATTTCCTTCAAACGACCACGAGAAACGAGTGCGGCAAATATGTCGTTACTCTGCCTTTTCGCGACACAGAACATATCGGTTCCGGGCTAGGGCATTCTAGGTCTTTCGCGTTGGCTCAGTTCTTAAGAAATGAGCAGCGTATAAAAAGAGATGCGGCCTTGAAAGCGAGATACGATTCGGTGATCCAGGAATATCTCGACTTAAAGCACATGCGACAAGTTCTTCCTACGCATGATTGTAACGGCTATTATATGCCACATTACGCCGGTCCGTTCGATATAAAGAACTATACGGGAAGAGCATGTCTTATTACAAAAGGGTATGTGTTAGTTTTTGTTTGTTTCTCCACCAAGGCCATCCACTTAGAGCCTACATCTGACTTAACGACCGAGAAGTTTCTTGCCGCTTTCTCTCGTTTTGTATCCAGAAGAGGGTGTCCACGTCAAGTCCAGTCAGACAATGGCAAAACCTTTGTTGGCGCTGCCACCCTGCTTTCCCGCGATTTCCTTCAAGCCGTAAAAGAGTCGGTGACGAATGCCTATACTCATCAAGAGATGCAATGGCAATTTATTCCTCCGGGGGCACCCCATATGGGAGGCCTTTGGGAAGCAGGCGTAAAAAGCTTCAAGCTCGCGTCGCCAACCGGTGCCAACCCGGCAAGCAGCTTCGGCCTCGTCCCAACGTTCCCGCCGGCACAATCCGCCAACTCAGCGTAGGAGTTCACCGCCACGACGTCCGGAATCGACGACGCCAGGCCCATCGCTCTCGTCGCTGCTGCGACGCCACAGCGTGAACATCCTTCCCACAGCGCTGGTCAAGTTGGAGACCGGGACGAAGACCTTCGAGACCGCAGCACTTATCGATCCGTGCAGCCCCATGAGCTGCATCGACGCTTCGTTGGCGTCAGCCTTTAAGCTTTCGATGACCAATGTTGGCGACGAGAAGGTCTGCACGACGACGATTCGCTCCAGGATCGACGCGAACACGAAGCTCGAGGTCGTGCTCAAGATCGAGCCCAGGGTGCGGATCCGTACACCTGTCCGGGCATTGAGCGACACCGTAGTGTCCAAGTACCGGGACATCATGCTGGCTGATGACCAGTTCCATCGGCCTGCTACCGTATCCATGGTCTTAGGAGCAGACATTTATCCTAAGGTTATCCAATCCGGATTCCTGACCTTCGACGAGGGAATGCCGGTCGCTCAAAAGACCGTGTTTGGGTGGATCGTGTCCGGCGCCTGCAGCTTGCCGTAGGATGGCTATGTTGCAACCCCAGTGATTGCAAGGGGGGCGGAATGTTCAAGTTACGGGGTTTGGACTGTCACCCGCTCTCCGCTCCCTCTTACGTTCTCCACTCCCTCTTACGCTCTCCCGCTCTTCACCACAGAGTCTCCGAGGAGTCTCCGCTGCTCTTGGGAGAACCCAACGCATTAGAATAAGCTTTAGTGTAAAACTAACCACGATCAATGAAAGATACGCCCGGTCGCGCCCGCGCTAATTCTACAAGTCTTCGAGTGTTTTTTCGAGTGGTCTTTTTTTCAGCAAACTAGGAATTTTCCAGGACCAGCACCCCCCAACACCCCAACAATGGTATATTTTGATTTTAACTTATTGTAATATGGTTTGTTGTTTGGTTGTGATAAATGGCGAAGAATTTTGTATCGATTTTACGATTTAGTTTCTTTGTGCACTTTGTTGTTTGTTAGCGTAAACACTTAAATGCATTTACAATTAAATAACAAATAATACAATTAATTCAAAAAAGACCAACGTACAAATCGAGCAACTCGTCCACGTAAAACGACGCTTACGCAGAGAATGGCAATCTTCCAGATCCCCGACTGCAAAACAAAAGCTAAAAGTAGCCACACGGAAACTGGCCAACGCTCTGAAACAAGAAGAGGACGACGATCAGCGCCGATACATAGAGCAACTCACAGGACGACGATCAGCGCCGATACATAGAGCAACTCACACCGACAGGCACAAAACAAAAGTCACTGTGGCGAGCCCACTCAACTCTTCGCCCACCGCTGAAACCGTTTTGCCGATAAGGAATTCCTCAGGTGGCTGGGCCCGTAGTGATGAAGACAGAGCCACCACATTTGCCGCTCACCTACAAAATGTGTTCACGCCAAACCAGGCTACTAGCACATTCGCGCTACCGTCCTATCCCGTAAACCGCCACCAGCAACACACCCCAATTGTGTTTCGTCCTAAAGAAGTAACTAAAATAATCAAAGACAATCTCAGCCCGAAAAAATCCCCCGGCTGCGACCTTATAACACCGGAAATGATCATCCAGCTGCCACATTCTGCAGTTCGCTACATAACCAAGCTCTTTAATGCCATCACCAAACTTGGTTACTTTCCATAACGATGGAAGAGGTCGATTATCATAATGATTCCAAAGCCTGGTAAGAACCACACAGTCGCTTCATCTTACAGACCAATAAGTCTACTCTCATGTATTTCGAAACTATTCGAAAAATGCCTGCTGATCCGTCTTAATCAACATCTGATATACCACAATATAATCCCAGCCCACCAATTTGGATTTCGCGAAAGCCATGGAACCATTGAACAGGTGAATCGTATTGCAACGGAAATAAGAACTGCATTTGAATATCGCGAATACTGTACAGCAGTATTTTTAGACGTATCCCAAGCATTCGACAGAGTCTGGCTCGACGGCCTAATGTTTAAAATCAAAACATCCCTACCCGAAAGCACACACAAACTTCTAAAGTCTTACCTCTATGACAGAAAGTTTGCAGTACGGTGCAACACTGCCACTTCCACTGATCATACAATTGAGGCTGGAGTCCCCCAAGGCAGCGTTCTTGGACCAACCTTATACCTAATCTATACAGCCGACATCCCTACAAATAGTCGCTTAACGGTATCCACATTTGCCGACGATACAGCTATCCTTAGCCGTTCAAGGTCCCCTATCCAAGCTACAGCACAGTTGGCACTGTACCTCATCGACATTGAGAAGTGGCTCTCTGACTGGCGAATAAAAGTAAACGAGCAAAAATGCAAGCACGTGACGTTTACGCTAAACAGACAAGACTGTCCTCCGCTCTTGTTGAACAACATACCACTCCCGAAAGCAGATGAGGTAGCGTACCTAGGAGTACACCTTGACAGAAGACTCACATGGCGCAGGCACATTGAAGCCAAAAAAACCCAACTTAAACTCAAAGCCAACAACTTACACTGGCTCATCAACTCTGGTTCTCCGCTCAGCATAGATCACAAGGTCTTGCTCTACAATTCTATATTGAAACCTATCTGGACCTATGGCTCACAGTTATGGGGCAATGCCAGCAACAGCAATATTGACATCATACAGCGAGCACAATCAAAGATTCTGAGAACCATCACTGGGGCACCGTGGTACGTTCGGAGTGAAAACATCCAAAGAGACCTAAATATCCCATCAGTTACCAACGCAATCACGGAACTTAAGGAAAAATACCATAGCAAGCTTTACACGCACCCCAACCACCTAGCGCGAGGTCTAATCCAGCTCAGCAGCCGTTCCCGTCTCCGGCGAAAGGATCTACCAACCCAGCGAATAAATTATTAGGGCCGTTTATTCATAGAACAGTTGGAAAAATAATACAACCGTTCAAAAAATATTGTTATAGTTAAGATTTTTAAACTTATTGTTAGTTCTTATACAAGAAGATTCAATAAATAAAAAAAAATTCTAAAAAAAAAAAAAAAAAAAAAAATTTACAAATGTCACTTTCACGTCTTTTGCGTATAGATGTTTGTGTCACAATTAATTTTACTATATATTTTTATATTTGATTTGCGTTTTTGCATACAAAATTGATATTTTCACAACGATCTTGCTTCACTGGAGGACAACTCTTGAATGATCTAAAGAATTTTAATATTGCCTTACCATAGCTGTGGTCTGTGGCAGCGACGTCGACGACGCTGGCTTAGGCGCCATAGATTTTTTTTTTTTTTTTTTTATTTTATTTTTTTTTTTTTATTTATTTAGCTTTGCGCTTTAAAAAGGTCACCCTGTTTTTGTCACCTTCAGCGGGCATAGCAACAAATCGCCTTTAATTCGGTTCAGCGGGAAGATGAGCACAAAACAAATGCCGAAAATGCAAGCGGGGTTAATGCACGTAACGATATATGTAGCAATGTATGTATATATGCAATGCTAGCTCGCTTAAACACAGCCACTATCACCGAAATCTCCACTCACTTGTCCAACCGATTGTGATTTAATGTATTTATATTTATTTATAAACGGGATAAGTACATTAATTAATGCATGCAAATTAACACTATAACGTCGGGGTCACCAATGTTTAGCTATTGAGCTTTTTCAATAGCTGTTGCGAAAAATAAAGAAAACCGAAGAAAGTTTGTTTATATTACGACACTGTTTATTTTGCGAATTGTTTAAGGCAGCTAGGGCCTAAGCTAAATCTTTTCCGAAACACGACGAATTGGCAATTGGCGGGGAAGGCAGCCAAAATGCAGCGCCCAAGCTAAACGTAGGTAGCTAACAACAACAAACAAGGAATGAGCGCCGTACAGATAAATGCGTGCGAGAGCAGCGGTTTGCACTATGGGCATCGCAACTGCTACCACTGCCTAATTTGGCTTATAATATTAAAGAATATGAGCTTAGTCTACTGCACAGTTTTGGCGGCTGCATGACCCAACAAATTACTGAATATGTAATATGTTATATTATCCTCCGGGTAAGGAGATCGCTGGGGTGTACCCTCTTCAGTCTTCGGAGGGAGATGGGATCAGCTAGGATAGTTGCTAGTCGGTTTGGGTGGACCATAAGCCTGTCGGCATAACGGCTGCTATGGAAATTGATCTGATCCCCAATAAGGGTAACTTTCAGATCTCTTTCGATAAATACTTTAGGTATGCAATGAAAAACAACAAGATAATTTGGGGTATGCTACAAAAAAAATGTTGTTTTCGGTAAAAGTATGCAGTGGAAACAATACTGGCATACATTTTTTTTTTTTTTTTTTTAATAACTAATTCTATTTATTAAGGTTTCAAAAGGAATCGTTCAGTAATTCCTCTGAACTTAACCTAATGTGTGATAAAGATAAATGAGACCAGGTGGTATCTTAATTATAAAGTACAAAAGAAAGAAAAATCTAGTCTAGTTATCAATTACTTAAAAGGTAATATGTTATATTATCCTCCGGGTAAGGAGATCGCTGGGGTGTACCCTTTTCAGTATTCGGAGGGAGATGGGATCAGCTAGGATAGTTGCTAGTCGGTTCGGGTGGGCCATAAGCCTGTCGGCATAACGGCTGCTATGGAAATTAATCTGATCCCCAAGAAGGGTAACTTTCAGATCTCTTTCGATGACCATGTTCGTCACGTACCAGGGGAGCCCAGATGCGTGACGTGCAGCTCTCGACTGGACCACACGGAGCCTATTAAGCTGGGATTTGGCGGCAGTTCCCCACACCTGGATGGCATAACTCCACGTTGGAGCGAGAATGGCTTTGATTAAAAGAGCCTTAGAGCTCATTTGAAGTTTGCTGGAGTGGAAGAGCCAGTCGAGCTTTTTTAGCTTCGCCAGTTACTTAGATTTGACCGACGTGATGTGGGCCCTCCAGGTCAGTCTCCGATCTATATGAACTCCTAGGTAGCAGTGCGATCTAACATTGGTGATAGGGCTTCCATCGAAGGTCAGATCTGTGCAGGTTCCGAGTCGCAGGGAAAAAGTTACACAGGCTGACTTTGAGGAGTTAATGGCCACATTCCATTTGGCAGTCCATTTTTCGATTGCATGCAGCCACTCCTGGACTGCGTTGGAGACTGGCATACAAAAAAGGCTTTTGGCTTTTTTATTTATTTAATACACACAGAACGCGAGCTGGTCACACTGAGCGGTTGTTTATAGTTTTTGTCTGTGAATTTCACTTTAAATTTAATTCGCAAACCTGCATTCGTAGCTGTGCAAAACAGCACGCATTCTAAAATTTGGACTCTGCTCTGCATGTTGGCATGTGAACATCAACAAAGAACGGTGGATAAGGTGCGTAAAATTTGCATTCTCTGCCCATTGAGCCCCTCACCACGTGGCAGCCGCACAAGGGAGGCAACAAGAAACGTACTTATTAGAAAAAAATAAATAGACCGGATTAGTAACTGTAAAATGGATACGAACAAGGAAACTTCTAACTCTCAGCTTAGAAATAAGCCGATTGATTATGAAGAAATGCGGCAAGTAGCTGGTAAGTCTCCACTGGATATCAGGATGGAGTTATTGAATCAACGCTTTTCATGTACTGAATCTGTTAACCTAAGCACAATAACTACGACGATAACATTTACAAGTGCTACTTGCAATACTACATCTACAACAACTGCAGCAATCAGTAGGCCGAGCTCCAGAGAAAAAGCTCGTGTGCATCGGCTGCTCCGAATATTCCTAATGATGACTGTGTTCCAAATGTGACATCCAATAGCCCACAACAGTATACTGATTTTTTTTTTTTTTTAGAATTTTTTTTTTTTTTATTTATTGAATCTTCTTGTATAAGAACTAACAATAAGTTTAAAAATCTTAACTATAACAAGTATTTTTTGAACAGTTGTATTATTTTTCCAACTGTTCTATGATTAAACGGCCCTAATAATTTATTCGCTGGGTTGGTAGATCCTTTCGCCGGAGACGGGAACGGCTGCTGAGCTGGATTAGACCTCGCGCTAGGTGGTTGGGGTGCGTGTAAAGCTTGCTATGGTATTTTTCCTTAAGTTCCGTGATTGCGTTGGTAACTGATGGGATATTTAGGTCTCTTTGGATGTTTTCACTCCGAACGTACCACGGTGCCCCAGTGATGGTTCTCAGAATCTTTGATTGTGCTCGCTGTATGATGTCAATATTGCTGTTGCTGGCATTGCCCCATAACTGTGAGCCATAGGTCCAGATAGGTTTCAATATAGAATTGTAGAGCAAGACCTTGTGATCTATGCTGAGCGGAGAACCAGAGTTGATGAGCCAGTGTAAGTTGTTGGCTTTGAGTTTAAGTTGGGTTTTTTTGGCTTCAATGTGCCTGCGCCATGTGAGTCTTCTGTCAAGGTGTACTCCTAGGTACGCTACCTCATCTGCTTTCGGGAGTGGTATGTTGTTCAACAAGAGCGGAGGACAGTCTTGTCTGTTTAGCGTAAACGTCACGTGCTTGCATTTTTGCTCGTTTACTTTTATTCGCCAGTCAGAGAGCCACTTCTCAATGTCGATGAGGTACAGTGCCAACTGTGCTGTAGCTTGGATAGGGGACCTTGAACGGCTAAGGATAGCTGTATCGTCGGCAAATGTGGATACCGTTAAGAGACTATTTGTAGGGATGTCGGCTGTATAAATTAGGTATAAGGTTGGTCCAAGAACGCTGCCTTGGGGGACTCCAGCCTCAATTGTATGATCAGTGGAAGTGGCAGTGTTGCACCGTACTGCAAACTTTCTGTCATAGAGGTAAGACTTTAGAAGTTTGTGTGTGCTTTCGGGTAGGGATGTTTTGATTTTAAACATTAGGCCGTCGAGCCAGACTCTGTCGAATGCTTGGGATACGTCTAAAAATACTGCTGTACAGAATTCGCGATATTCAAATGCAGTTCTTATTTCCGTTGTAATACGATTCACCTGTTCAATGGTTCCATGGCTTTCGCGAAATCCAAATTGGTGGGCTGGGATTATATTGTGGTATATCAGATGTTGATTAAGACGGATCAGCAGGCATTTTTCGAATAGTTTCGAAATACATGAGAGTAGACTTATTGGTCTGTAAGATGAAGCGACTGTGTGGTTCTTACCAGGCTTTGGAATCATTATGATAATCGACCTCTTCCATCGTTGTGGAAAGTAACCAAGTTTGGTGATGGCATTAAAGAGCTTGGTTATGTAGCGAACTGCAGAATGTGGCAGCTGGATGATCATTTCCGGTGTTATAAGGTCGCAGCCGGGGGATTTTTTCGGGTTGAGATTGTCTTTGATTATTTTAGTTACTTCTTTAGGACGAAACACAATTGGGGTGTGTTGCTGGTGGCGGTTTACGGGATAGGACGGTAGCGCGAATGTGCTAGTAGCCTGGTTTGGCGTGAACACATTTTGTAGGTGAGCGGCAAATGTGGTGGCTCTGTCTTCATCACTACGGGCCCAGCCACCTGAGGAATTCCTTATCGGCAAAACGGTTTCAGTCGGTGGGCGAAGAGTTGAGTGGGCTCGCCACAGTGACTTTTGTTTTGTGCCTGTCGGTGTGAGTTGCTCTATGTATCGGCGCAGATCGTCGTCCTCTTCTTGTTTCAGAGCGTTGGCCAGTTTCCGTGTGGCTACTTTTAGCTTTTGTTTTGCAGTCGGGGATCTGGAAGATTGCCATTCTCTGCGTAAGCGTCGTTTTACGTGGACGAGTTGCTCGATTTGTACGTTGGTCTTTTTTGAATTAATTGTATTATTTGTTATTTTGGGTGTTGCAGTAAGAGCTGCTGCAGTAAGGGTGGATTGCAATGCACACGTGCAGCTCTCTATATCAGATTCAGTATTGAGTTTTGGGCTTAGCTCAATATGTGAACTTATATATTTTTTATACCTGAGCCAGTTGGTTTTGTGAGAAGTCAATCTGAATGGTGGTTTCACGTTTTCTGCGTACCGGCGGAGGTGAGTTAGTACAGGCGAGTGATCAGATGACAGATCCGGCAGACATTCAGCTTTAACCAAACTGCGGGAAATATTTTTCGTAACTGCGAAGTCGATCAGGTCAGGCATCTTATTGAGGTCTGATGGCCAGTATGTAGGACTCCCGGGGGAAACATGGTCAAGTTTATTAGTGGCTTTTATTATAGTCTTATAAAGCTGTTTTCCTTTTGGGTTCACAAGTCGCGATCCCCAGTGAGTATGTTTAGCGTTGTAGTCGCCTGCTGCAATGAAGTGTGGCCCTAGTGCTTGGAAGAAATCCAGGAATTGAGCTTCTAATACTGTGAAACGGGGGGGGGGCAGTATACGGCCGCTAGTGTAAGGAGAGTGTTGTCATCCAGCTGAATGCTGATGGATGTGGCCTGAAGATGATTTTCCGCAAATTCCATAGATGTAGCGACGAAAATTTTTATTATATTTTTTTTTTTTAATTTTTTCCGTTGCAAACCCTGTGGTAGTAGTTGGGTAATACCCGTGATCGGACGACATTTACCGTTTCTCGGCTTAGCTGTATTTAGCTGTTAGTCGTGAGTCGGCGGTGGCGACTCGCAACGCCAGCCAGGCGACGTCGTCGACGCTAGGTAGGCGCCGGAGTCGTCGCGCAGAACTACCGAATTGATATACATGCTTATATGTATGTGTATGTATGGTATGTATTATATGTGTGTTTGTATATATGTATTTTTTTTTTGTACGTTTTGTATGTATGTTCACATCAGCTACTGTAATGTAAACGAACTATTCGATCGATATGAATTCGGCACCTCACACTGCCATATAGAGGATAGCGTGTGAACAAATAGAACACGGCTAACGAATAGACTTGCTGATTGAACATTTCGTTGCGGATGGGCATAGGCGCCTGTTTCATCCATGAGCCTAGGGGCCCTTTGTTGATCGTTGCGAGTGGGCATAGGCGCCTGTTTCACTCGGGAACCTAGTTGGTTCTTATGCGATGCACTTAACTTGTATACATCTGTATTTTCGATATCTATTATACTTTCACTTTGCCATTTATCACTTCCAGTGCTTACTTTGCTAATAATATTATTCCAATCTGCATTGCGTGGGGTCTTCGTCCTCGGCTCTTCTTCTAGTCCAATGACGAGTCCGACTGCGCCAGTTAACGGTCGTGGGTTAGGGTAACTATGTTTCATAGTAGTATTGGTTATGGAATGTTTAAACTGTTCTAATTAAACATGTCTTCGTTGGTTGAAGTGAACAAAGCGAATGTTTTTTGATAGTGATAATTGTGCTGCTCACAGGCAGCTCTTATATATATATGTGTGTGTTTTGCTACATAGTTCCGCAAGTAGATCGCTCTGTCCCTGTCTCGCATACTTCTGTAAGTTGTGTGTGTTGGTGCTGCTCAGAGTCCCGGTTGATGGCATAGGCGTAGTACGGAAGTCTGCAGGGGAACACTGAAAGTGGTAACTCGCGCTGCACCAACCGCAGCATCATATGAGTACCCTCTTGAATGTGTGCTACGGTGAGCCCAGGATGACGAATTCCATTACAAAATTTGTAAATGTATGCAAATACTCGTTGCAGTGAGGGGTAAGAATTTGCGAATTTGGAGCTAGCAATTACATCCACGTACGGCGACTTTACGATGAACACACTTCGACGAAGCTCAAGCACCGGTTTGTCAGGACAAACAGCTGTTGGCCAATCTCTTTCAGGCTCCGTAAGATAGGCGGGTCCATGCGACCAGAGTGACGATTCGCTAAGCTCAGACGGCAGGGATCCTCTGGATAAGATGTCAGCCGGATTTAACGTTGTTGGAACATACCGCCAAGCCGTGACATCTGTCAGCTCCTGAATGGCAGCAACCCTATTTGCCACAAATATGTTGAACCTGGCGGGCTCATCTCGGATCCAGGAAAGTGCCACCGTCGAGTCGCACCAACAATAGTAGCGTCCTTTAAATACTTTCAAGCCAACTATTTCCCTCATGATTTTAGCCAGAAGATCCGCACCACAAAGCTCCAGCTTTGGTACTGTTATGGTCTTCAACGGAGCGACTTCGAACAAAGCAAATGGCTAAAACTTTGATTCCCTTTAGAAACCACATAAACGCAGGCTCCATAGGCATCAATGCTTGCATCACAAAACCCATGCACCTCAAGATCAGACTCTGCGCTAAACACAAACCGAGGGAAACTAACGTGACTTATTATTTCAAAACTGCGACATATATCAAGCCATTTCGTGTTATGAGTTTCCGGGAGGCTTTCATCCCAGGACAGCTTTTCCTTGCAGAGCTGCTGCAAAAAGATTTTACACCTTGTAATTACCGGACCGACCAGGCCGAGAGGATCGTAAAATTTAGCAATCGCAGACAAAACAGAGCGTCTGCAGGGTCTCAGTGGCGACTGAAAGGCAGAGAACGAAAACAATAGCTGGTCGGAGGCGGGATCCCAAGCGAGACCTAAAGTTTTGGTGAAATCGCTACCATCTTCAAACTTCATGAATGACTCCTTGTCCTCGGCGGGCACACCCTCCAGCACAAGCGGAATGTTAGAGCACCATTTCCTTAGCTTGAGCTTGCCCTTCGCAAGAATGCCAGCCGTCTGTTGCATTATGCTGATAGCATCCTTTACCGTGCCTGAGCCGGAGATAAGATCATCCACGTAGAAATCACGCCGAAGGATTTCTGATCCAATGGGAAACGATGCCTGCTCATCGATTGACAACTGCTGCATAGCCCTTACGGACAAGAAGGAGGCTGGTTTGGTGCCGTAGGTAACTGTGTCGAGTTTGTATACTTGAAGGTCATCGATCAGGGAATCCCTTACATCGACCCTTACACATCGGTACATTTTACATATGTCTCCTGTAACGGCAACTGGGTGTGAGCGAAATCGAATTAGGATGTGAAATAGCTTGGGCTGGATGACCGGGCCAGCCATTAACACATCGTTAAGCGAGTAACCAGTGAAAGTGGCAGCTGATCCGTCAAAGACAACGCGTAGCTTGGTGGTAGTGCTATCCACCTTCATGACGCAGTGATGTGGCAAAAAATATCGGCACGAGCTGACCTCGGAGGCAGGCACAGGCGACATATGTCCCAGATCACGATATTCCTTCATGAACGCCGCATATTTAACCCTCAAGCCAGGGTGCTTTGTAAGCTTCCTTTCTAGCGACAAGAATCTCCGCAAAGCCTGAGGATAGGAATCTCCTAAAGAGTCCAAATGGAGTTTTAGCGGCAACCGTACCGAGTAATCGCCAGCTGGCAGTCGGGTGTAATTTTTAACAAAGTGGTCCTCGCAATCTAGCTCCTCCTTAGTGGCTTGAACTATTGGGCCGGTACAATTTTCTACATCCCAAAAGCGCTGCAGAAGTGAATCCAGTTCAACGTCAATCCTGTTTTCCTTGCTGGCTGAAGAAGGAACGCGTGAAGCTATTAAGGCGCTACCGCAAGGGCGCGCGCAGCCTCCAGACACAACCCAGCCCTCGACCTTTTCAGTTGCAGTTGATTTGCAAATCGAGAGGTGACCAAGTGCAGTTGAGAGCCAGAATCTAACAAGGCCCTGCAGGGAACGAACAGTCCCGACCGATTCTGCACTAGAACGGTTGCAGTGATAAGCAGCACAAGGTCACTACCGAGATCCTGGGCAATTAGAGTAGAAGAAGTCGAAAGCGGGGCAGAAGTCTCAGTGTGGGAGCTTGAAGACACCGGAACATGTGTCTGCGAGGAAGGCGGACCATCCAGATGGACCAGCGTATGATGCCTGATTCCACAGGTGCGGCAGCGGCTCGAGCTGCATTGCCGTAGCTGATGACCTGCCTTTAGGCAATTTAGGCAAAGTGCTAGTCTCTTTGCCTCGCGCAGACGATCTACTGGCGCTAAGTCTCTAAATTGCTGGCAATGATATATGGCATGCTCTGCACTATGGCAAAGCATGCAACCAAGAGAATTTTGGGTGGTAGCAACTAGCGTCGAACGATTTCTGCCCACCTGAACGCCTGGCGCATAGGTTGCCATGGCGCAATCCACGGCCTCCAAAGTCCTACATCGCTGTTCCAGGAATGCAGCCATCGATTCCCACGACGGAATAAGGTTGGCAAAGACCGGATCCTCCAAGCGCTCCTCCCACTTAGCTTGGCTCGCCGCATCCAGCTTTTGCAGCAGCACTTGCACTATGATGCAGCCAGCGATTTGCTCAGTGGTGCCCAAACCCTTCAACGCACGAATGTGAGCGTTAAATTTGTCCGACAATTCCCGAAGCGATGCCACTGAACCATTCCGTACTACCCTTAAACCCAGAATCTCGGTGATGTGCGCCTGAAAAACGAGACGCCGATTATCAAACCTTTTTTGAAGCAACTCTAAAGCCGCTTCGTAATTGCTGTTTGAAATCCCTCAAACATGACCGCAGATGTTGAAATTTCTCAATGTTGGAGAGGTCCGGATGGCTGTCGATTATGCTCGTGAACACGGAGTAAAAATCCGCCCAGTTTGCGTAGCCTCCGCCAAACGTTGGCAGCTGCACAGGCGGTAACGGCATCGGCCTCGGCCGCGGCTGCGTTTGAGGACCACTACACTGGTGGGGCACAACACCTTCCGCAAGCGTTGAGTGCGGCGCGAAGTGTACATTGCGTTTGGCTATTTCCGCGCGCACACTAGCCTTGAATTCAACGATGAATTCATCGAAAGACTCGCTCATTTCACTGCCAATTTCGTCGAAGTCCAATTCCTCCAGTTCTGTATGCAGAACATTGAAGGCACTTTGCAGCTCATCAATCTGCTCCAGCCTCACCGTAAGAGTGGGTCCGTCGTATCCGCTTAGCGTCTCATTATACAGCGACGTTTGTAGCCTCTGCAACCTGCTGAACAGCGAATTGGCTTTGCGCTTTAAAAAGGTCACCCTGTTTTTGTCACGTTCAGCGGGCATAGCAACAAATTGCCTTTAATTCGGTTGAGCGGGAAGATGAGCACAAAATAGATGCCGAAAATGCAAGCGGGGTCAATGCACGTAACGATATATGTAGCAATGTATGTATATATGCAATGCACTATCACCGAAATCTCCACTTACTTGTCCAACCGATTGCGATTTAAGGTATTTATATTTATTTATAAACGGGATAAGTGCATTAATTAATGCATGCAATTTAACACGATCACGTCGGGGTCACCAAATGTTTAGCTATTGATCTTTTTCAATAGCTGTTGCGAATAATAAAAAACCGAAGAAAGTTTGCTTTTATAACGACAGTTTTTATTTTGCGAATAGTTATTCCTTTACGATAGCGATAATTGAATGCGTAAGTTTGGTCTTTTCCGAAACACGAAGAATTGGCAACTGGCGGGCAGACAGCCGAAATGCAGCGCCCAAGCTTAACGTAGGTGGCTAACAACAACAAACAAGGAATGAGCGCCGTACAGATAAGTGCGTGCGAGAGCAGCGGTTTGCACTATGGGCATCGCAACTGCTACCACTGATTAATTTGGCTTATAATATTAAAGAATATCATGCGGCTGCATGACCCAACAATATTGTTATTAATTATTAAGCAACATTGAATATTGAAAATATGAATTTCTAAAAAACTTAAATACTGACTCGGCTGATGTTTCTTCGGACGTAGGGTACTAAAGGGACCACTAGAGCCATGCTCTTAAGAAAAGTTCTCTTAGGTAGGGTAGGGCAATACGCGAACACGATTCCAATTTCTTGGTCTTATTCATTATTGTATGTAACGAAAAGATATGTGTACAAGCAATACCACCCACTCAACGCCATGAGCTAGAGCCGGCCTCTAAAGCGTGCACCCGCAAGTACAGGTACTCTAGTCATCCATCACTTTAATTCTTTACACGTTACAGTTTAGTTAATCATAATAATAAATAAGATAAAGTGGCGCCCAACGTGTGGGGCCTTAGTGAATTTTTAATTCATTAAGACTCGCGAATTAATATGTTCAATCCTTTTCTTTACATTTTCCGTTTCAGTTTCATACTTCCAAAATTTTTGTGTTTAGAATTAGTTGTGGAGTACACGTCAAGTCAATACTAGTATTGCTGACTGGCCATAACTAAGACTTATCCCAAAAATTTTCCTAAGTGTAGCAAAAAGATATGTGGATTTTGCTGAGGAAAACAGAGTGACAGTAACTCCGGTTCGGTTTCTGTCCCGGATTTATCTACTTCCTTGAGCTAACCGCTATTCTGAAAAAAGATCATTGACGTAACATGACGGAAAATCTGGTCATTACTTAAGAGAAATGCAAGATCCTCACATAGTTGACGATTTTCTTCCTTTTACCATTCGTCTTAAATAAGATAGAGTTTCCTCTAGGTTGGAATATTCGTGCAGAGGAAGAGCGTACGATCCAAGACTTCACTAATACACCTACTGGTGGTTTTGAAATTTAGTCTAAAAAATGGAATATCTTCTTTTAACGAAACACCTTCTACGCCTTTGTGAGAATTTTGAGCTGAAATAATAGACAGCCCTACGAAAGGAGAACATCAAGCCAAGAGTTCAGTTTTTATTATCTTTTTCGCACCTTATCGTTGGTATTTTTACATATAATTTTATTCTATTTTTGCTCGTCATTTTTGAACCTGAAATTTTTCCCAAGTGTGATGGGGTTAGACCGATCACCAACTAGGAAATCTCCTAGTGTCTCAAACTCTGTTTGTACATTATGTGCAGCCGAGATCAGCACACCAGACTTGTACGTGACAACCTGTCACCATGAATTTCACAGGGAATGAGATCTGTCCGATGTGTAAACTAACCTGTAGGCCTCCAGCCGAACCAACCGAAAGGGTAGGGAGAGAAACTCGTAGTAAAACTAAAAATCTTCCACCCGCATCAGTAGACGGGGGCCCTTCGACATCAGCTCGCGGTGCTAATACCAATGAAGCTAGTTCAAGCGCTGTAAGTGCTAATGCGGTAGCTTTGTTAGCCATGGAGCGTAGGCTTCTAGCAACGTTGTCAGAGAAGATGACAGATTTAGTACAAAACGCTATCACCGCAAGCATGCAGCGAGTAATGCCCGCTCCGAGTCCGGCGGTAGTCGTTACAGCCAGTGAAATGTCCGCTGATGAACCAAGTGCCTATGAGAGGCAGTATTTAACAACGCCAAATCCTGTTCCTTCTCCCCGAAGCGCTTCTTCCGATTTGTTTGATCGTCCGGATAAAGTCGTCCACATACTAAATTGTTGGAAAATAAAATATTACGGTGTAGGAGTGTCAGTGGACAACTTTATATACAGAGTCGAAGCACTTACAAGGCAGAAGTTGTATGGAAATTTCAACTTGTTATGTAGGAACATTGTTTGAAGGCAACTTCTTCTTCTGACTGACTTCTTTTGGCGCTATCATAAAGCCAACGGTGAAATTCTGTGGGAAAGGTTTTGTTCAGCCCTACGACTGCAATTTCGAAAGAGTCGCGACAATGGGGACATAGAAGAGCTGATTAGGAATACTAAACAAAAACCAAATGAAACTTTTGATAGTTTCTACGATACAGTATCCGAGTTAGTCGACCAGCTAGAGCAGCCTTGGACAGCCAACAAACTTGTCCGCGTGCTAAGAAGTAATCTTCGTCCTGAGATTCGCCACGAAATTTTGAACTTAGAGAGAGAAATTTGTAAGCGAAGGGAGGCATTCCTTGCTGTCGTCAAAAGATGTAGTAGCTACGCGAAAGATACACCGTTTAAACGTGAGATATCCGAGGTCTGTCAGGAGATTGAAGATGAGGTGAGGTCAACATACGGAAGTGAGAACGACATTGAAGCTTTTTCAATAGTGTGTTGGAATTGCCGAGTCGAAGAATGTCTAGCAGAAGGACGAGTTTTTTGTTACGTGTGTGGTGCAGCAAACACGTATAAACCAAGTTGCAAAAAATGCTTAAAAAACTTCAAGGTCGGCATGTCGAAGTTGCCAGTCAAACCGAAGACTTCGAATGCCGCACGAAATCAGTCAACAATGACCAATCAGTAGAGATCAGTAGAGAATCAGTAGAGAATTAATCCTGCTTATAGACTGCTTCACAGCAAAATTTCGGAGTTACGGAATGTCTGCATTTCGGATCTCAGAGAATCTCCTGCAATTCTTAATCGGAAATCTCGCTGTTCTCGACGCTTGAAATTGTTTTAGAAGACCGTCAAAATGTGTGCCAGTTTGGATTACATCAGTTCTATCCCAACAGGACCTCGAGACCCTCGACCGTTCTTACCGATTCGCTTATTGAATCGCATGGTCTATGGATTGTTGGATTCAGGCGTGTCGATTAGTTGTATTGGAGGAGGGTGAGTACAAGCTGCGATGGAAAGTGAAAGGTTCAAGTCGTTGAGAGGAGAAGCTGCGACGGCAGACGGTAACTCTCAACGTATAGTAGGACTGCTAAAAATAGATGTAGAATACGGTGACATCGAAAAGCTTTTGAAGTTGTATGTCGTGCGATCGCTGAAACAGGATCTCTATTTGGGAATTGACTTTTGGAAATTATATGACCTTCTCCCCGCTTATTTGAAAATAGCCGAGATATTGTCGCCTGAGCCCAACCTGCAAACGGTGGTGGATCAGCACGAATTATGTGAAGGTGACAAAGCTAAGTGTAATAAACTGATTTCCCTCATTTAGTCAGGAAAGGTTAGGTAAGACGAATTTGGTCTCTCACTCGATTGATGTGGGAACAGCTAGGCCTGTGAAGCAACGACATTTCTCTGCCTCCCCCGCCGTCGAAAAAGCTATGTATGCGGAAATTGACCGGATGTTGCGCTTAGGGGTGATAGAAGAGTCTGAGAGTCAATCGAGATGGTGACTAAACCAGGTAAAGTTAGAATCTGTCTAGACTGTCGCAAGGTCAATAGTTTTACGGAGAAGGATGCATATCCGTTACCCCAAATAAAGGGGATACTGAGTAGTTTACCGAGGGCCGAGTATATATCGAACCTGGATCTGAAGGATGCATATTGGCAGGTCCCTTTGAATCCTCAGCTCGGGACAAAACAGCTTTTACCGTCCCGGGTAGACCGTTATATAAATTTACAGTCATGCCTTTTGGGTTGTGTAACGCCACGAGCACTATATCGCGGTTAATGGACAAAGTAGTGCCTGCTCATTTGAGAAATGAGATTTTTATCTATTTAGACGACCTACTGATAGTATCTTCCAGTTTCGAGGGCCATTTGAATGTACTGAGGGAGTTAGCCCTGCACATAAAGAGCGCTGGCTTAACGCTAAGCGTCGCTAAAAGTCACTTTTGTATGCGACGAGTAGGCTATTTGGGCCACATTATCGGAGACGGGGGAATGCGCACAGACCCTGAAAAGGTGGCCGCGATTACCGATTTTCCATTGCCGAAGAGCTTGAAAGGCTTGCGCAGTTTCATGGGATTGTGTGGATGGTACCGGAAATTCGTCGCAAGCTTCGCGACACTTTCTGCACCATTGACTGACTTAATGACCACGAAGCGGAAGTTTGTTTTAACGAAGGAGGCAATTGAAGCATTCAACAAGCTCAAAGAGTATCTTAGCAAAGAACCGGTCCTGTGTAGTCCGGATTTTGCGAAGCCGTTTGCAATACATTGCGACGCTAGTAAGTCAGGCGTAGGGGCAGTGCTGGTGTAAGTGGCTGAAGACGGTGACGAGCGTCCTATCGCCTTCGTCTCATAGAAGCTGAACAAAGCTCATCGAAATTATACAGTTACAGAGCAGGAATGATTGGCCGCAAAGAACTCAGAGTTCTCAAGAACTTCAGAGCATACGTGAAAGGACTCCCATTTAACATAATAACCGACCATGCTTCGGTTAAGTGGTTAATGTCCAATCACGATTTAAATTCGCGAATGGCGCGATGGGCATTAGCTTTGCAGAGATTCAAGTTCGAGATTGAACACCGTAAGGGTTCTTTAAATGTCGTCCTGGATACATTGTCTCGTGTAAACGAAGAGATTGTGGCCGCTGTGGACTTGCAAGATGACTTGATTTTTGATTTAGATTCCGAATTTTTCCAGTCCAGTGAGTACGTAAAATTAGTAGAGACCGTGAAGGAAAATACCTCGAATTTTCCTGATATTAAGGTGGAGAGCGAGTTTTTATACAGAAAAGCTGAGCACCTGACTGCAGAACAAATGCATGACGAATACGCCTGGAAACTTTGGGTCCCCAAAGAATTAGTATCGAAGATTCTGGCTCGCGCGCACGATAGTCCGTTAGCTGCGCATGGTCGCATTCGCTAAACCATAAAAAGAATACGACGATATTATTTCTGGCCCGGTCTCGTTTCGGACGTCAGGGCTTATATTAGTGCATGTGAGGTTTGTAATAGTACAAAATCTCCAAATTTTACTCTCAGACCGCCATTGGGAAAAGCGCCTGAGTCTCAGCGATTCTTCCAGCGTTTGTTCATTGATTTTCTCGGACAGTATCCTAGGTCAAGGAGCGGCAACATAGGTATCTTTATTGTCCTGGATCATTTTTCGAAGTACGTGTTCTTGAAACCAGTAAAGAAGATCGATTCCAGTGTCGTCATAAAGTATCTGGAAGACGAATTGTTCATTACGTTCGGAGTCCCCGAAGTGATACTGTCAGACAATGGTTCTCAATTTCGAGCTAGGACGTTCCAGAAACTGATGGAGCAGTACGGCGTTAAGCACACGCTGACCGCTGTTCACTCGCCTCAGGCAAATGCTTCTGAGCGCGTAAACCGATCGGTAATTGCTGCAATCAGTGCATAGCTGCGTCTCGAACAGAAGGATTGGGACGAGTTCCTCAGCCGAATATGTTGTGCGTTGAGGTCGGCGGTGCATTCTAGCATTGGTACCAGTCCTTATTATATGGTATTTGGGCAACACATGATCACTTCAGGGTCGACGTACTCGTTGATCAGAAGCTTAAATCTTTTCGACGATCATTCTCTGAAGTTCGACCGGCACGAGTCTTTCGAGATGATGCGGAAGCAAGCTGTTGATCAGATGAGAAATAAGCACAACGAGAACGAAAAGCGGTATCCGTTCTCGTATGGTATCGTTTGTCGAAGGACAAGAAGTTTATCGGCGGAATTTCAAGCCAAGCTGCTTTCAAACTGGTTATAACGCCAAGTTTGGACCTACGTTCGTAAAATCTCGAGTTCGGAGGAAGATCGGCAACGCGTATTACGAGCTGGAGGACCTCCACGGACGAGTTGTGGGAACCTATCATGCCAAGGACATTCGGCAGTAAGGTGCCTTCAGTCGGTCTCAGCCTAGGGCGTCTAGTCTAGTCTAGTCTGAGTGTACCGGGAGGGTTTTGTAGAGGTGACTGAAGCAGTGGGTAATAAAGTCTCGATGAATAATCGATAGTGGGCTTGCGGTCAGTTGTGACACTCCAATGTAAGGTCATACCAGATGCAGTATGAAGTAGCTGGAATATACCAGACGGGATGCAACCCTTATAAGCTGCACCCGATAAGTTTGGTACAATTCGGTTATCGGGAAAAAAGTGTGGTTCAGCTGATCGTGATTTCCGCCAATGACCTGTGTTTCCTGTTTGCTTTCTTTTCGAATAGAACAGTCGATGAGTCAAGTTGCGAAAGTGCGTTTTGAAAAGTTGTAACTTGCGGGCATAAGTATTTTCTTGTCGCGGGAAATATTGTAGTACTGCGTTTCTTCGACAATATTGGTGCGCGAGATAAGTCCGGCGCGTGTTTCCCGGCAATAAAAACAAAATATTCTTTTAAGCCGAAAAGATCGTCGTTTGGCGCAGCCATCTCGCCGCCGCCTTGTCGCCAGACCCTAAGTTTCGACTGGGGCAATCACAGGTCAGTAAACGTCAAGGTGAACTGCGGTTTGATGCAGTAAATATTATCACAGCTGAAATTGAAGGCAGGAGGGTCTTCGCTTGGCAGCTTTTACGTATCCGCATCACTGTCCTGGTCCCACGGTTCGACGGGGCCGCCACCGGCGGCCAGAAGGAGAGACGATAACTAAGCCAGGCCGTGAAGTGGAGCGCCTTCCCAGCGAGGAGTAGCGAAGGACCAGCCGCAGTAGCAGGACCGCAACCGCCCCTAAACCGGGACCCTAGGATGATTGTTTAAATTAATAGCCAAAATGCAACAACTCCGAAAGTGAGGTTAAAGGCGCGAAAAATTTATCAGGATTTAGTCCAGAATGCACAATGCCCAAATTGAGGTTAAATTTATAGCGCGATTGGTAGTCCAAAATGGACATTAAAAATTAAAACTATTGCGAGTTTAAATTGATCTAAATTCTAAATTTATGCGGGAAAACGCTTAATATCTGACCTAACCTGTACTAGAATGTATTAATTCCCGAACCGCCATTTTGAACGTAGAGAGTAAGAACTTAAGTTTTCATGATGTATTTTAGGTTTAACAATAAGCTGTGAGAGCAAAAATATGTGTACGCGAGTAGGAGACTCAGTCGTATCATTTTCCCAAGTTTTTCCTTGCATTTAAATTGAATGCCCATTAGTACTTAAAATTTTTATATAGTATGTAAGCTAACCTAACTTAAAAGTTTGTTCGCAGTCGTGTAATCCGAAATTATACCTTCTCGAAGTAGTTGCGGAAAATGCCACACTTTCTTTTCAGCTCATCTGCGCCGGGAGATCGATCTTTCGCCGAGGAGTGAAAAGTTGAGTGAGTTTCATTTATAAAACTTTATTTTATTATTGGAAATATTCGGTAAAGTACACCGATAAAATTTTACTGGAGGTCATCATTTTTATGGCGTGCCAAGTATCATTTATTTTTATACACAATGCTAATAAACAATTAATCCTAATGGAGTGGCGAAAGCAGCAGCTTGAAATATAAAGAAAAAAAAAGGAGAAAATCTAACCGAATTAAATCGCGGCTCACTCTCAAACAAAAAATTTTTTTTCTTCTCTTTAATAATTCCTTATAACAATAAAAAAAAAAAATAATAATTCATGGAACAGGATTATAAAGAGAACCCTCACTAAAAATTATGGAAGATTTAAATAAATTCTTTGTCCTTCTCTTAAATAGGTATATATAGTAACTACAAGTCTTTAATTATAACGTTCTTGAATAACGACTTAAACCTTCCTTTTCTGATTTCGCAACAAAGAAAAACCTTGTTTTAGATTATCTTGACTTACTCTAGTTTGTATTTCCATATTTACTTGCTTTCTTTAGTATGTACTTATTTTTAGCTATAAATATTGTTATTAATTATTAAGCAACATTGAATATTGAAAATATGAATTTCTAAAAAACTTAAATACTGACTCGGCTGATGTTTCTTCGGACGTAGGGTACTAAAGGGACCACTAGAGCCATGCTCTTAAGAAAAGTGCTCTTAGGTAGGGTAGGGCAATACGCGAACACGATTCCAATTTCTTGGTCTTATTCATTATTGTATGTAACGAAAAGATATGTGTACAAGCAAGACCACCACACCAAACGCCATGAGCTAGAGCCGGCCTCTAAAGCGTGCACCCGCAAGTACAGGTACTCTAGTCATCCATCACTTTAATTCTTTACACGTTACAGTTTAGTTAATCATAATAATAAATAAGATAAAGTGGCGCCCAACGTGTGGGGCCTTAGTGAATTTTTAATTCATTAAGACTCGCGAATTAATATGTTCAATCCTTTTCTTTACATTTTCCGTTTCAGTTTCATACTTCCAAAATTTTTGTGTTTAGAATTAGTTGTGGAGTACACGTCAAGTCAATACTAGTATTGCTGACTGGCCATAACTAAGACTTATCCCAAAAATTTTCCTAAGTGTAGCAAAAAGATATGTGGATTTTGCTGAGGAAAACAGAGTGACAGTAACTCCGGTTCGGTTTCTGTCCCGGATTTATCTACTTCCTTGAGCTAACCGCTATTCTGAAAAAAGATCATTGACGTAACATGACGGAAAATCTGGTCATTACTTAAGAGAAATGCAAGATCCTCACATAGTTGACGATTTTCTTCCTTTTACCATTCGTCTTAAATAAGATAGAGTTTCCTCTAGGTTGGAATATTCGTGCAGAGGAAGAGCGTACGATCCAAGACTTCACTAATACACCTACTGGTGGTTTTGAAATTTAGTCTAAAAAATGGAATATCTTCTTTTAACGAAACACCTTCTACGCCTTTATGAGAATTTTGAGCTGAAATAATAGACAGCCCTACGAAAGGAGAACATCAAGCCAAGAGTTCAGTTTTTATTATCTTTTTCGCACCTTATCGTTGGTATTTTTAAATATAATTTTATTCTATTTTTGCTCGCCATTTTTTAACCTGAAATTTTTCCCAAGTATGATGGGGTTAGACCGATCACCAACTAGGAAATCTCCTAGTGTCTCAAACTCTGTTTGTACATTATGTGCAGCCGAGATCAGCACACCAGACTTGTACGTGACAACCTGTCACCATGAATTTCACAGGGAATGAGATCTGTCCGATGTGTAAACTAACCTGTAGGCCTCCAGCCGAACCAACCGAAAGGGTAGGGAGAGAGACTCGTAGTAAAACTAAAAATCTTCCACCCGCATCAGTAGACGGGGGCCCTTCGACATCAGCTCGCGGTGCTAATACCAATGAAGCTAGTTCAAGCGCTGTAAGTGCTAATGCGGTAGCTTTGTTAGCCATGGAGCGTAGGCTTCTAGCAACGTTGTCAGAGAAGATGACAGATTTAGTACAAAACGCTATCACCGCAAGCATGCAGCGAGTAATGCCCGCTCCGAGTCCGGCGGTAGTCGTTACAGCCAGTGAAATGTCCGCTGATGAACCAAGTGCCTATGAGAGGCAGTATTTAACAACGCCAAATCCTGTTCCTTCTCCCCGAAGCGCTTCTTCCGATTTGTTTGATCGTCCGGATAAAGTCGTCTACATACTAAATTGTTGGAAAATAAAATATTACGGTGTAGGAGTGTCAGTGGACAACTTTATATACAGAGTCGAAGCACTTACAAGGCAGAAGTTGTATGGAAATTTCAACTTGTTATGTAGGAACATTGTTTGAAGGCAACTTCTTCTTCTGACTGACTTCTTTTGGCGCTATCATAAAGCCAACGGTGAAATTCTGTGGGAAAGGTTTTGTTCAGCCCTACGACTGCAATTTCGAAAGAGTCGCGACAATGGGGACATAGAAGAGCTGATTAGGAATACTAAACAAAAACCAAATGAAACTTTTGATAGTTTCTACGATACAGTATCCGAGTTATTCGACCAGCTAGAGCAGCCTTGGACAGCCAACAAACTTGTCCGCGTGCTAAGAAGTAATCTTCGTCCTGAGATTCGCCACGAAATTTTGAACTTAGAGAGAGAAATTTGTAAGCAAAGGGAGGCATTCCTTGCTGTCGTCAAAAGATGTAGTAGCTACGCGAAAGATACACCGTTTAAACGTGAGATATCCGAGGTCTGTCAGGAGATTTAAGATGAGGTGTGGTCAACATACGGAAGTGAGAACGACATTGAAGCTTTTTCAATAGTGTGTTGGAATTGCCGAGTCGAAGAATGTCTAGCAGAAGGACGAGTTTTTAGTTACGTGTGTGGTGCAGCAAACACGTATAAACCAAGTTGCAAAAAATGCTCAAAAAACTTCAAGGTCGGCATGTCGAAGTTGCCAGTCAAACCGAAGACTTCGAATGCCGCACGAAATCAGTCAACAATGACCGGTCAGTAGAGATCAGTAGAGAATTAATCCTGCTTATAGACTGCTTCACAGCAAAATTTCGGAGTTAAGGAATGTCTGCATTTCGGATCTCAGAGAATCTCCTGCAATTCTTAATCGGAAATCTCGCTGTTCTCGACGCTTGAAATTGTTTTGGAAGAACGTCAAAATGTGTAAAGCCAGTTTGGGTTACATCAGTTCTATCCCAACAGGACCTCGAGACCCTCGACCGTTCTTACCGATTCGCTTATTGAATCGACTGGTCTATGGATTGTTGGATTCAGGCGCGTCGATTAGTTGTATTGGAGGAGGGTGAGTACAAGCTGCGATGGAAAGCGAGAAGTTCAAGTCGTTGAGAGGAGAAGCTGCGACGGCAGACGGTAATTCTCAACGTATAGTAGGACTGCTAAAAATAGACGTGGAATACGGTGACATCAAAAAGCTTTTGAAGTTGTATGTCGTGCGATCGCTGAAACAATAAATCGATCGCTGAAATTGCAATACATTGCGACGATAGTAAGTCAGGCGTAGGGGCAGTGCTGGTGTAAGTGGCTGAAGACGGTGACGAGCGTCCTATCGCCTCCGTCTCATAGAAGCTGAACAAAGCTCAGCGAAATTATACAGTTACAGAGCAGGAATGATTGGCCGCAATAGTAGCTCTCAAGAACTTCAGAGCATACGTGAAAGAACTCCCATTTAACATAATAACCGACCATGCTTCGGTTAAGTGGTTAATGTCCAATCACGATTTAAATTCGCGAATGGCGCGATGGGCATTAGCTTTGCAGAGATTCAAGTTCGAGATTGAACACCGTAAGGGTTCTTTAAATGTCGTCCTGGATACATTGTCTCGTGTAAACGAAGAGATTGTGGCCGCTGTGGACTTGCAAGATGACTTGATTTTTGATTTAGATTCCGAATTTTTCCAGTCCAGTGAGTACGTAAAATTAGTAGAGACCGTGAAGGAAAATACCTCGAATTTTCCTGATATTAAGGTGGAGAGCGAGTTTTTATACAGAAAAGCTGAGCACCTGACTGCAGAACAAATGCATGACGAATAAAAAAAGAATTAGTATCGAAGATTCTGGCTCGCGCGCATAGTCCGTTAGCTGCGCATGGTCGCATTCGCAAAACCATAAAAAGAATACGACGATATTATTTCTGGCCCGGTCTCGTTTCGGACGTCATGGCTTATATTAGTGCATGTGAGGTTTGTAATAGTACAAAATCTCCAAATTTTACTCTCAGACCGCCATTGGGAAAAGCGCCTGAGTCTCAGCGATTCTTCCAGCGTTTGTTCATTGATTTTCTCGGACCGTATCCTAGGTCAAGGAGCGGCAACATAGGTATCTTTATTGTCCTGGATCATTTTTCGAAGTACGTGTTCTTGAAACCAGTAAAGAAGATCGATTCCAGTGTCGTCATAAAGTATCTGGAAGACGAATTGTTCATTACGTTCGGAGTCCCCGAAGTGATACTGTCAGACAATGGTTCTCAATTTCGAGCTAGGACGTTCCAGAAACTGATGGAGCAGTACGGCGTTAAGCACACGCTGACCGCTGTTCACTCGCCTCAGGCAAATGCTTCTGAGCGCGTTAACCGATCGGTAATTGCTGCAATCAGTGCATAGCTGCGTCTCGAACAGAAGGATTGGGACGAGTTCCTCAGCCGAATATGTTGTGCGTTGAGGTCGGCGGTGCATTCTAGCATTGGTACCAGTCCTTATTATATGGTATTTGGGCAACACATGATCACTTCAGGGTCGACGTACTCGTTGATCAGAAGCTTAAATCTTTTGGACGATCATTCTCTGAAGTTCGACCGGCACGAGTCTTTCGAGATGATGCGGAAGCAAGCTGTTGATCAGATGAGAAATAAGCACAACGAGAACGAGAAGCGGTATCCGTTCTCGTATGGTATCGTTTGTCGAAGGACAAGAAGTTTATCGGCGGAATTTCAAGCCAAGCTGCTTTCAAACTGGTTATAACGCCAAGTTTGGACCTACGTTCGTAAAATCTCGAGTTCGGAGGAAGATCGGCAACGCGTATTACGAGCTGGAGGACCTCCACGGACGAGTTGTGGGAACCTATCATGCCAAGGACATTCGGCAGTAAGGTGCCTTCAGTCGGTCTCAGCCTGGGGCGTCTAGTCTAGTCTAGTCTGAGTGTACCGGGAGGGTTTTGTAGAGGTGACTGAAGCAGTGGGTAATAAAGTCTCGATGAATAATCGATAGTGGGCTTGCGGTCAGTTGTGACACTCCAATGTAAGGTCATACCAGATGCAGTATGAAGTAGCTGGAATATACCAGACGGGATGCAACCCTTATAAGCTGCACCCGATAAGTTTGGTACAATTCGGTTATCGGGAAAAAAGTGTGGTTCAGCTGATCGTGATTTCCGCCAATGGCCTGTGTTTCCTGTTTGCTTTCTTTTCGAATAGAACAGTCGATGAGTCAAGTTGCGAAAGTGCGTTTTGAAAAGTTGTAACTTGCGGGCATAAGTATTTTCTTGTCGCGGGAAATATTGTAGTACTGCGTTTCTTCGACAATATTGGTGCGCGAGATAAGTCCGGCGCGTGTTTCCCGGCAATAAAAACGAAATATTCTTTTAAGCCGAAAAGATCGTCGTTTGGCGCAGCCATCTCGCCGCCGCCTTGTCGCCAGACCCTAAGTTTCGACTGGGGCAATCACAGGTCAGTAAACGTCAAGGTGAACTGCGGTTTGATGCAGTAAATATTATCACAGCTGAAATTGAAGGCAGGAGGGTCTTCGCTTGGCAGCTTTTACGTATCCGCATCACTGTCCTGGTCCCACGGTTCGACGGGGCCTCCACCGGCGGCCAGAAGGAGAGACGATAACTAAGCCAGGCCGTGAAGTGGAGCGCCTTCCCAGCGAGGAGTAGCGAAGGACCAGCCGCAGTAGCAGGACCGCAACCGCCCCTAAACCGGGACCCTAGGATGATTGTTTAAATTAATAGCCAAAATGCAACAACTCCGAAAGTGAGTATAAAGGCGCGATAAATTTATCAGGATTTAGTCCAGAATGCACAATGCCCAAATTGAGGTTAAATTTATAGCGCGATTGGTAGTCCAAAATGGACATTAAAAATTAAAACTATTGCGAGTTTAAATTGATCTAAATTCTAAATTTATGCGTGAAAACGCTTAATATCTGACCTAACCTGTACTAGAATGTATTAATTCCCGAACCGCCATTTTGAACGTAGAGATTAAGAAGTTAAGTTTTCATGATGTATTTTAGGTTTAACAATAAGCTGTGAGAGCAAAAATATGTGTACTCGAGTAGGAGACTCAGTCATGGCATTTTCCCAAGTTTTTCCTTGCATTTAAATTGAATGCCCATTAGTACTTAAAATTTTTATATAGTATGTAAGCTAACCTAACTTAAAAGTTTGTTCGCAGTCGTGTAATCCGAAATTATACCTTCTCGAAGTAGTTGCGGAAAATGCCACACTTTCATCTGCGCCGGGAGATCGATCTTTCGCCGAGGAGTGAAAAGTTGAGTGAGTTTCATTTATAAAACATTATTTTATTATTGGAAATATTCGGTAAAGTACACCGATAAAATTTTACTGGAGGTCATCATTTTTATGGCGTGCCAAGTATCATTTATTTTTATACACAATGCTAATAAACAATTAATCCTAATGGAGTGGCGAAAGCAGCAGCTTGAAATATAAAGAAAAAAAAAAGGTGAAAATCTAACCGAATTTACTCGCGGCTCACTCTCAAACAAAAAATTTTTTTTCTTCTCTTTAATAATTCCTTATAACAATAAAAAAAAAAAAAAAATAATTCATGGAACAGGATTATAAAGAGAACCCTCACTAAAAATTATGGAAGATTTAAATAAATTCTTTGTCCTTCTCTTAAATATATTTAGTAACTATAACTCTTTAATTATAACGTTCTTGAATAACGACTTAAACCTTCCTTTTCTGATTTCGCAACAAAGAAAAACCTTGTTTTAGATTATCTTGACTTACTCTAGTTTGTATTTCCATATTTACTTGCTTTCTTTAGTATGTACTTATTTTTAGCTATAAATATTGTTATTAATTATTAAGCAACATTGAATATTGAAAATATGAATTTCTAAAAAACTTAAATACTGACTCGGCTGATGTTTCTCCGGACGTAGGGTACTGAAGGGACCACTAGAGCCATGCTCTTAAGGAAAGTGGTCTTAGGTAGGGTAGGGCAATACGCGAGCACGATTCCACCGGTGTTTCGGAGGCGACAAAATTCTCAAACTTTTCCTCCTTTTTTAGAACTGTCCTCTTCCGAAGGTATTATTTTGCTTCCTCCAATTTTGTATACTAGCTCCTTCCTTTTGTTGTTGTTGTAAGCACGCTCAATTTCTTGGTCCTATACATTATTGTATGTAACGAAAAGATATCTGTACAGGCAAGACCACCACACCCAACGCCATGAGCTAGAGCCGGCCTCTAAAGCGTGCACCCGCAAGTACAGGTACTCTCTTTAATTCGTTACACGTTACAAAAGATGCCATGCTTGTTTCACAACAAACCTTCCAGCTCCAATGCAAAGAACAGTTTTTCCAACAAGTCCATGGAATTGCAAAGCCAGTGATTTATTAGGTTTATAGACTATTTTTCCAGGTATTAATTATGGAATTAAAATTCTTACAGTCCATATAGTCCGAATCGATTATGTGGGGAATGAAGGAAATATTTTCCCGACTGGGTTTCTAAGAACAGATAATGGAAGACAATACATAAGCACCATTTTCGAAAAATATTGCGACACTAATGGCATAACATTAATAAGGACCCCTCCATATTGGCCTCAAGCGAACGGCGAGGTCGAAAATATGAATCGATCCCTAGTATAGAGACTTTAAATTTCTCATTTTAATAAAGTCAATTATCAATAATAAATTCAAGACTTAATACTAATGCACAATGTCACACCACATAGCACTAAAGGATGTGATTGTTTACAATAGTGTGTGTGGTTGTGGTTGGGGAGTTGTTAAGAAAAAAGACTGTCCTCAGGCATTTAGATAAGGGGACAATACAGTGGTTGGGGGGTGCAGTATTGTCTGTTTCAGGATTTGATTTTTAAATTTTACAATTAACTTTTGGGGTATAGTTTTATATTTATAGATAAAGTACAATATTACAATAATAACTATTATGATTAATGTTGTGTTATTATTTAAAATATATTATTCGTCTGATTGTGTTGTTCAATTATTTCTTTTGCCTGAATGTATTCGATAATGAAGAAGGTTCCAAGTTGTGATTATATTAGTTTCCACATATTTTATTTAAAAATCAGAATGTGTTTTACTGTATCTACATTGTGTTGGGGCCTGGTTTAGTATACCTAATATACATTTATTTACAACTTGCCGTGTATGTTTGATTATTGTGTGAAAAATATTTGTTTTTCCGTCTGGGTAGGGTATTATTTTAAAAACGGGTGTTTTGGTTATTTCTCTTGGAATGTGGGATATTATCAGAATTTCGTTCGTATCAGATTTAAGTTTTTCAGAATTGACGTGGATTAATAAATCGTGTTTAAAAAGTTTTGGATTAAAGATACCTAAGCGTGTCAGTTGCAAACCGAGTTCTATGTCTTCAATGTATTCAGTGAATTGTTGTATGTTGATAATTATTAAATTTATCATTTGTTCTCCTCCAAAGTTATTATTTAAATAATTGGACAATTCGATTCCTTGGTTAATGATTTCTATAACGTGGTTAAGTTCGATTATTTGTGGATTATTTTTCCCATTTTTCCCATAAAGTTAACAAGACTGCGTTTACTACGTTTTACAATTCGTATACCGTTCATTTTTCTGTTAAGTTTTTCTACTAGATACTGTATTTGTGGTGAGTTATTAAAATGTTAAGTTTGTTTAATAAGTTATTCATAAGTATTTTCTGTTTTAGTTAAGTTAAAAGATAAGTAATGATATTCGTGGTTTATCGGTAAATCTATTGATCCGGTTTGAAAGATTAGGTAGCCGTTTTTGGCCTGGATAGGGGTTTTTTTTATTTATTTATTTATTTAGAAGCGATGAATCCATACAATGCAGTAACAGTAACATAACAGCACAATTAACAGATAAATGATAAAACCAAACCTCGCACTAAGCATGTGAGGTTTTACAACTATGTCTCATATTTCGAGGGGTCTTTAGGGTTGTCCAAGTGTTTTGGCGAAACCCTTCCTTTTTAAAATCCTTAGCGGCCTAGCAGGGAGTAAGCGTCTAGCAAGTATACTGTGGTGTCGTCTAAGTCTATCATTATATCTGCTGGTGTACCTGGAGATCTGCTCTTCCACTGTATGAAGATTCAGATCACGGTGAAGGGTAGTGCCACGTACATAGTATGGGCAGTCTGTAATTGCACGCATGGCACGATTTTGCAATACCTGAATGCGGTTGTAGTTGGATTTTGCAGAAATACCCCAAATCTGTATTCCGTACAGCCAGATCGGGGCTACGCAGTGGACGAAGACTGCTCTTTTGGCTCTCAGTGACAAGGTGCTTTTTCTGTTTATCAGCCATCGCAGTTGTTGCATCCTTTGATAGCATCTCCGAGCCATAGCTTTCAGGTGCGGGCCGAATGTCAAACGTTTATCAAGGGTAATCCCGAGGTACTTAGCCTGTAAAGGTTGATCTAGAATTACACCTTCCAGTTCTATGGGTGCGTGGACGGGATTTAAGGTCTTCAAGGTGAATCAGGGATTGGTGGTCTTTTGTGGATTGACCTTTAAATTCCACCTTTTGCACCAGGCTTATGTATCATTAAGATTGCTGCCATTTTCCACTGTTTTGATAAAAACGGCACCCTGAGTATGGCATTATATTTCAGCGCCAAGTAGAGAATTGCTCGAACAGGTAGTGTTTTTAGTGTGGCATTGCAAACATTGTCGATGCCGGGAGACTTCTTTAACGGGAGAGATTTGATAACTTCGGCAATTTCCTCAACCCTGATGGGCTTAATGGGTTGTGACATTTGCAGAGGTGTCTCTAGGCTATCAAGCGTCTCTTGATACTGTTCCGTTGTAGCGAATTGGAAGTGGGTGAACCTTGTCTCCAGATGATTTGCAAGACAATTAGCCTGTTCCTCTTCATTTTTAGAAAGATCACCTGCCGGTCACCTTATAGGAACCTGTGTAAACGGCTGTCTTTTAAGGGACTTGGTGCATTTCCATAGCGAGTATCCAGTATCCACTGTGTAGTCCATAGTAGCTAGTTTCTGCTCAAAAAAGTTGCTTCGAAGTTCTCTTAAGACATTTCGTAGTTTCTTTGCAGCACGGTTCCATAAATGTCGGTTCTGTGTCAGAAGCTCTCTAGCCTCTCTTGTAAGGGACGGGATCCTTTTACTACTGTAGCATAGGATACTGCTCTGTTTCCGCCAGTGCCTATAGATGGTTGGCTTGGGCAAAATTAAGCTGTGGTTATGTTGGTAGCTGCTGTAATTGGGCTGCAAGGCAGGAAGCTCTTGCTGGTCTCTAGAAGAGTGATGATGGTGGTTCTTATTTAACCTGTTCACATTTTTTGCAGGCCCCATAGATCTGCGAAGAAGCTCCTGATATTTTAGGCAACCTTTGAAGCTAGCCGTATGATTTTGAGAGCAATGGTAACATGTGGGCAGCCCGTCTATCGGTCGGGTGCATTGCACTGGCACAATTTGGGTGTCTGCGGCAGTATTTAGCTGTATGGCCGTACTCCTGGCAACGACGACATTGCGCAATTTCAGAAGACTTTCTCATATTTTCAATCCGTATTTTCTGTTGGCAAAGGGTCTTCACATGGTAAATTTCAGTATTATTAGTCTTAGAACTAGGATTGTGAATGTGGAATACTTCGTAGCCTAAACTTTTCAGATCGGCGGTTATGTCTTTGTTTGATGTACTGTGATGTAAGTACCTTATTACAATTCTGTGTGGTTTATCTGTCAGCAGTTGATAAGTGTGAAACTGAATACCAATGTCATCCATATGGCTTACTATTTCCCTGTGTCACTGTCTTTTGGAAATATTCTGACCGTTTCCCCTTGATTAGCTTTGACGACAACGTTATCTAAGCTTGTCTTTTCTTTTATAATCTCAAAAAGATCATTCAAGTTACTAATATTAACAACAATTTGTGGTGGTTTTTTGTGAACATTAAGTTGATTGGTTGTATTGGATGGTTCCTGCAAGTTTAGACATCAATGTGTGTGTGTGATTCTTTACAATAGTGTGTGTGGTTGTGGTTTGGGAGTTGTGGGTGTAGATATGTTACTTCCCCATCCTTAAGAAAAAAGACTGTCCTCAGGCGTTTAGATAAGGGGACAATACAGTGGTTGGGGGGTGCAGTATTGTCTGTTTCAGGACTTATAATATGTTCATTTTTTAGGATTTGATTTTTAAATTTTACAATTAACTTTTGGGGTATAGTTTTATATTTTTAGATAAAGTACAATATTACAATAATAACTATTATGATTAATGTTGTGTTATTATTTAAAATATATTATTCGTCTGATTGTGTTGTTCAATTATTTCTTTTGCCTGAATGTATTCGAGTGGTTCAAGTTTTGTTACATTATTGTTTACATATATAGTTTGAGTATAGTCTAACATTTTGTTGGTAATTAATATTTCTTCTAATTGGACAGAACAATTAAATGCTTTTATCATGTTATAGCCTTCTATTATAGTTTTTCTATTGATACAGTTTTGGTTTAGGATAGTCTTGGGAAGGTTCCAAGTTGTGATTATATAAGGTTCTACATATTTTATTTAAAAATCAGAATGTGTTTTACTGTATCTAAGCATTCGAAGAATTCGAAGTTATTATCAAGTGAGTTGTAAGTCAAGGGAATTTGCATAGTGCCTGCAAAATTTTCCGTTTGGCCATCAGCAGTTCGCACAACCGATTTAAATTTATTAAAAGGCTTGGTTGATATTAATTGTTGATCGATGTTTTCGATGATGAAGTAAATTTCCCCTAAATTTCCCCCAAAGTTTCGGTTAATGTTACGTCAGGTTGAGTTGTTTTTTGTATTTTTGTTTGTATTTTCGAGGCTAACGGCGGACATCCGTTTTGTTCGCACAACGAATGCCCTGCTGAGAGTTTTCCGATGCCGATTTACATTTTGCGCAGTTGGGCTTACACCTCCGGTGTTCCGCAACCATAACAAAAAACACGGCGTGTCTTAAGGCAATTCTGGTACCCGTGACCTGATTCATCGCAGTTCCAGCACTTAATTTTCTCAGAAGTTCTAACGACACAAATCGCGTCCTCGACATCCTGTACTTCCTCAGACTGATCTTCGGAATCATCTCCTGCAGAATTGCGTTAACAAAACGCTTGCTTGTGTTCGGACGTTGGATTGGCTTTGTCCGGGTGCTTCGAAAGAAATCTTCGTGACGATGACATTCCTTACGCAATGTTGCTAAGTTCGGGGTGTCTATGTGCAGTAATTCGTGCTTGATCTCCGGTTTGAGATTATGAAAAACTTCTACAGTAATCTGCAATGGAATGCATTGAATCCAAAAAGTCATCAAAATTTTCTGTGCTACCCTGTTTGCGGCGACGCATAGCAATTTTAATTTCACGATCAGATCTCTGATCTTGATACCTTTCCTTTAAACGCCTGCATAACACGTTCCAATTCATGTTATCCACCGATCTATGAACACGCCAATAAAATGCTAAGGCCGGTCCTGCAAACAGTAAATTAGCGAATTGGGAAAGAAGTTCGAAGTTTCCGTTCAGGCTTTGCGAAGTCCAAAGTCTAGACTCTGTGTCGAGCCAACATCCACGTCCCCTAAACATTCGATCACTTGGCGAACCAACTGAAATAACAAAAACTTCCGCCCACACAATCGTCTCAGGATTATCAAATTACTCCAATTTTTCAGGAGCTCCTTTCTTAACGGGAGAATAGACACCTCTCTTTTCGGGAGAATAGACGTTGATAACTTTATTCTCTTAAGCTTTCCCAATCCGCCTATATAAACCCTAACATGTCCCCATAAATTGTTCAGTTCTGAGTACGTTATCAATCGCGATAACACTGCTAAGCCCACTTCAACTTCGAAGTCCATTATCCAACCTAGTGATAATCTAAATGCTCTAGTTCTTCCTTTATTGGAAATAATAAATACGTTTAATAATACATAAAAAACCTACTGTGATCTTTTTTTACTAAACTCTCGGTCTGAATTCGTAAATATATAGATTATTTTTTTTAAAGAATTAGAAAGTAACAATTTTAATTTGTGCGTGCCGAATTCATCATTTAGCATCATTAGTTCATTTCTACATTTCTTGTTTTTGTTTTGACTGGTTCATGGGTCTTAATTTGCATTTTCGCTCGTAGCCTCGTCAATTTGAAACGCATCAACGCAAATGTTTAGAATATTTTAATCCTTATTGAATTTATTTTTTTGCACTTGTCAACTATTACAATTATAAACGATCTTTTCGTGTAAGCGTAAGTGATGTGACTTTTGCAAAAAACAGTTTTTATATTTTTATTTATTTTATAAATTTTTATTTTCTAAAACGTATTATTTTTATGAAATATTTTTTTGTCAATGTTATCACTTCTTTTTGGAAAATGTATTAGTAGTAGTTATTACAATTTCCTTTGTATTTTCTTTAATTATTTAGTATTTTTATTTTTTTTTTAGTCCAGTGGTTACAATTTATTGATAGAATTGCGGCTTAGTCCCTGATATCTACTGGGCGGGAATCCGTGTCGTAGACACGTCTTCACGCACCAAATCGCACACATAGTTACATAGCATATCATCTGGTCACTACTGGTGGCTGGACTGCATTGCCTGCTGCCACATCTCGCGCTTACAAGCTAAGCATCACATAAGTATATACATAGATAACATCGGATACAAAAAGAACACAAATGGTTAAAAAGATAAGTTAAATTAGAAGAAAAAAAAAAATTCAGATGCGCCGCTGATTGCTGATTGCCGATTTAGCTGAGCAAGATTGCTTAGGCCTTTACCAGCTTGGCCATCATATTGGTCAGCTTGTGCTCGTCGGCGCCGGCGAAGGAGGCCAGGCGGCGATTTTGGCGCAGAAAGACGAAGGTGGGCATGCTGCGCACCTTGTAGCGCTCCGTCAGCTCCTCGAACTTGTCCACATCGATCGAATTAAAGAGAGTACCTGTACATGCGGGTGCACGCTTTAGAGGCAAGCTCTAGCTCATGTACAGATTTTCGTTACATACAATAATGAATAGGACCAAGAAATTGAGCGTGCTTACAACAACAACAAGACAGATCTAGAACAGGAGGAAAAGTATGAGAATTTTGTCGCCTGCGAAACACTGGTGGAATCGTGTTCGCGTATTGCCCTACCCTACCTAAGAGCACTTTCCTTAAGAGCATGGCTCTAGTGGTCCCTTTAGTACCCATCAGCCGAGTCAGTATTTAAGTTTTTTAGAAATTCATATTTTCAATATTCAATGTTGCTTAATAATTAATAATAATATTTATAGCTAAAAATAAGTACATACTAAAGAAAGCAAGTAAATATGAAAATACAAACTAGAGTAAGTCAAGATAATCTAAAACAAGGTTTTTCTTTGTTGCGAAATCAGAAAAGGAAGGTTTAAGTCGTTATTCAAAAACGTTATAATTAAAGAGTTAAAGTTACTAAATATATTTAAGAGAAGGAACAAAGCATTTATTTAAATCTTCCATAATTTTTAGTGAGGGTTCTCTCTATAATCCTGTTCCATGAATTATTTTTTTTTGTTTTATTGTTATAAGGAATTATTAAATAGGAGAGAAAAAAATTTTTTTTTTAATAGTGAACCGCGAGTAAATTCGGTTAGATTTTCTCCTTTTTTTTTCTTTATATTTCAAGCTGCTGCTTTCGCCACTCCATTAGGATTAATTGTTTATTAGCATTGTGTATAAAAATAAATGATACTTGGCACGCCATAAAAATGATGACCTCCACTAAAATTTTATCGGTGTACTTTACCGAATCTTTCCAATAATAAAATAAAGTTTTATAAATGAAACTCACTCAACTTTTCACTCCTCGGCGAAAGATCGATCTCCCGGCGCAGATGAGCTGAAACGAAAGTGTGGCATTTTCCGCAACTACTTCGAGAAGGTATAATTTCGGATTACACGACTTCGAACAAACTTTTATGAATTCTTATTCGAAAATTCAAAGGAGCACTCTCAGAAAATGAACTCATCTAAACAAATGATTAGCTTAGGTTAGCTTACCTATTATATAAAATTTTAAGTACTAATGGGCATTCAATTTAAATGCAAGGAAAAATTTGGGAAAATGACATGACTGAGTCTCCTACTCGAGTACACATATATTTTCTCTCACATCTTATTGTTAAACCTAAAATACATAATGAAAACTTAACTTCCTACTCTCTACGTTCAAAATGGCGTTTCGGGAATTAATACATTCGAGTAAGGGTAAGGACAGATATTTAGCGTCTTCCCGCATAAATTTAGAATTTAGATCAATTTAAACTCGCTATAGTTTTAATTTTTAATGTCCATTTTGGACTACCAATCGCGCTATAAATTTAACCTCAATTTGGGCATTGTGCATTCTGGACTAAATCCCGATAAATTTTTCGCGCCTTTAACCTCACTTTCGGAGTTGTTGCATTTTGGCTATTAATTTAAACAATCATCCTAGGGTCCCGGTTTAGGGGCGGTTGCGGTCCTGCTACTGCGGCTGGTCCTTCGCTACTCCTCGCTGGGAAGGCGCTCCACTTCACGGCCTGGCTTCGTCGAACCGTGGGACCAGGACAGTGATGCGGATACGTAAAAGCTGCCAAGCTGTGATAATATTTACTGCATCAAACCGCAGTTCACCTTGACGTTTACTGACCTGTGATTGCCCCAGTCGAAACTTAGGGTCTGGCGACAAGGCGGCGGCGAGATGGCTGCGCCAAACGACGATCTTTTCGGCTTAAAAGAATATTTCGTTTTTATTGCCGGGAAACACGCGTCGGACTTATATCGCGCACCAATATTGTCGAAGAAACGCAGTACTACAATATTTCCCGCGACAAGAAAATACTTATGCTTATAGTTACAACTTTTCAAAACCTGCGATTGCCCCGGTCGAAACTTAGGGTCTGGCGACAAGGCGGCGGCGAGATGGCTGCGCCAAACGACGATCTTTTCGGCTTAAAAGAATATTTCGTTTTTATTGCCGGGAAACACGCGTCGGACTTATATCGCGCACCAATATTGTCGAAGAAACGCAGTACTACAATATTTCCCGCGACAAGAAAATACTTATGCTTATAGTTACAACTTTTCAAAACGCACGGACAACTCGTCCGTGGAGGTCCTCCAGCTCGTAATACGCGTTGCCGATCTTCCTCCGAACTCGAGATTTTACGAACGTAGGTCCAAACTTGGCGTTATAACCAGTTTTAAAGCAGCTTGGCTTGAAATTCCGCCGATAAACTTCTTGTCCTTCGACAAACGATACCATACGAGAACGGATATTATACCTCTTCTCGTTCTCGTTGTGCTTATTTCTCATCTGATCAACAGCTTGCTTCCGCATCATCTCGAAAGACTCGTGCCGGTCGAACTTCAAAGAATGATCGTCTAAAAGATTTAGGCTTCTGATCAACGAGTACGTCGACCCTGAAGTGATCATGTGTTGCCCAAATACCATATAATAAGGACGGCTACCAATGCTAGAATGCACCGCCGACCTCAACGCACAACATATTCGGCTGAGGAACTCGTCCCAATCCTTCTGTTCGAGACGCAGCTATGCACTGATTGCAGCAATTACCGATCGGTTTACGCGCTCAGAAGCATTTGCCTGTGGCGAGTGAACAGTGGTCAGCGTGTGCTTAACGCCGTACTGCTCCATCAGTTTCTGGAACGTCCTAGCTCGAAATTGAGAACCATTGTCTGACAGTATAACTTCGGGGACTCCGAACGTAATGAACAATTCGTCTTCCAGATACTTTATGACGACACTGGAATCGATCTTCTTTACTGGTTTCAAGAACACGTACTTCGAAAAATGATCCAGGACAATAAAGATACCTATGTTGCCGCTCCTTGACCTAGGATACGGTCCGAGAAAATCAATGAACAAACGCTGGAAGAATCGCTGAGACTCAGGCGTTTCCCAATGGCGGTCTGAGAGTAAAATTTGGAGATTTTGTACTATTACAAACCTCACATGCACTAATATAAGCCCTGACGTCCGAAACGAGACCGGGCTAGAAATAATATCGTCGTATTCTTTTTATGGTTTTGCGAATGCGACCATGCGCAGCTAACGGACTATGCGCGCGAGCCAGAATCTTCGATACTAATTCTTTGGGGACCCAAAGTTTCCAGGCGTATTCGTCATGCATTTGTTCTGCAGTCAGGTGCTCAGCTTTTCTGTATAAAAACTCGCTCTCCACCTTAATATCAGGAAAATTCGAGGTATTTTCCTTCACGGTCTCTACTAATTTTACGTACTCACTGGACTGGAAAAATTCGGAATCTAAATCAAAAATCAAGTCATCTTGCAAGTCCACAGCGGCCACAATCTCTTCGTTTACACGAGACAATGTATCCAGGACGACATTTAAAGAACCCTTACGGTGTTCAATCTCGAACTTGAATCTCTGCAAAGGTAATGCCCATCGCGCCATTCGCGAATTTAAATCGTGATTGGACATTAACCACTTAACCGAAGCATGGTCGGTTATTATGTTAAATGGGAGTCCTTTCACGTATGCTCTGAAGTTCTTGAGAGCTACCATTGCGGCCAATCATTCCTGCTCTGTAACTGTATAATTTCGCTGAGCTTCGTTCAGCTTCTATGAGACGAAGGCGATAGGACGCTCGTCACCGTCTTCAGCCACTTACACCAGCACTGCCCCTACGCCTGACTTACTAGCGTCGCAATGTATTGCAAACGGCTTTGCAAAATCCGGACTACACAGGACCGGTTCTTTGCTAAGATACTCTTTGAGCTTGTTGAATGCTTCAATTGCCTCCTTCGTTAAAACAAACTTCCACTTCGTGGTCATTAAGTCAGTCAATGGTGCAGAAAGTGTCGCGAAGCTTGCGACGAATTTCCGGTACCATCCACACAATCCCATGAAACTGCGCAAGCCTTTCAAGCTCTTCGGCAATGGAAAATCGGTAATCGCGGCCACCTTTTCAGGGTCTGTGCGTACTCCCCCGTCTCCGATAATGTGGCCCAAATAGCCTACTCGACGCATACAAAAGTGACTTTTAGCGACGGCGGGGGATTGCTTTTTCGACGGCGGGGGAGGCAGGGAAATGTCGTTGCTTCACAGGCCTAGCTGTTTCCACATCAATCGAGTGAGAGACCAATTTCGTCTTACCTAACCATTCCTGACTAAATGAGGGAAAATAGTTGATTACATTGGCCCACTTAGCTTTGTCACCTTCACATAATTCGTGCTGATCCACCACCTTTTGCAGGTTGGGCTCAGGCGACAATATCTCGGCTATTTTCAAATTAGCGGGGAGAAGGTCATATAATTTCCAAAAGTCAATTCCCAAATAGAGATCCTGTTTCAGCGATCACACGACATACAACTTCAAAAGCTTTTTGATGTCACCGTATTCCACGTCTATTTTTAGCAGTCCTACTATACGTTGAGAACTACCGTCTGCCGTCGCAGCTTCTCCTCTCAACGACTTGAACTTCTCGCTTTCCATCGCAGCTTGTACTCACCCTCCTCCAATACAACTAATCGACGCGCCTGAATCCAACAATCCATAGACCAGGCGATTCAATAAGCGAATCGGTAAGAACGGTCGAGGGTCTCGAGGTCCTGTTGGGATAGAACTGATGTAACCCAAACTGGCTTTACACATTTTGACGTTCTTCCAAAACAATTTCAAGCGTCGAGAACAGCGAGATTTCCGATTAAGAATTGCAGGAGATTCTCTGAGATCCGAAATGCAGACATTCCTTAACTCCGAAATTTTGCTGTGAAGCAGTCTATAAGCAGGATTAATTCTCTACTGATTCTCTACTGATCTCTACTGATCGGTCATTGTTGACTGATTTCGTGCGGCATTCGAAGTCTTCGGTTTGACTGGCAACTTCGACATGCCGACCTTGAAGTTTTTTGAGCATTTTTTGCAACTTGGTTTATACGTGTTTGCTGCACCACACCCGTAACAAAAAACTCGTCCTTCTGCTAGACATTCTTCGACTCGGCAATTCCAACACACTATTGAAAAAGCTTCAATGTCGTTCTCACTTCCGTATGTTGACCTCACCTCATCTTCAATCTCCTGACAGACCACGGATATCTCACGTTTAAACGGTGTATCTTTCGCGTAGCTACTACATCTTTTGACGACAGCAAGGAATGCCTCCCTTCGCTTACAAATTTCTCTCTCTAAGTTCAAAATTTCGTGGCGAATCTCAGGACGAAGATTACTTCTTAGCAAGCGCTTCGGGGAGAAGGAACAGGATTTGGCGTTGTTAAATACTGCCTCTCATAGGCACTTTGTTCATTAGCGGACATTTCACTGGCTGTAACGACTACCGCCGAACTCGGAGCGGGCATTATTCGCTGCATGCTTGTGGTGATAGCGTTTTGTACTAAATCTGTCATCTTCTCTGACAACGTTGATAGAAACCTACGCTCCATGGCTAACAAAGCTACCGCATTAGCACTTACAGCGCTTGAACTAGCTTCATTGGTGTTAGCACCGCGAGCTGATGTCGAAGGGCCCCCGTCTACTGTTGCGGGTGGAAGATTTTTAGTTTTACTACGAGTTTCTCTCCCTACCCTTTCGGTTGGTTCGGCTGGAGGCCTACAGGTTAGTTTACACATCGGACAGATCTCATTCCCTGTGAAATTCATGGTGACAGGTTGTCACGTACAAGTCTGGTGTGCTGATCTCGGCTGCACATAATGTAAAAACAGAGTTTGAGACACTAGGAGATTTCCTAGTTGGTGATCGGTCTAACCCCATCATACTTGGGAAAAATTTCAGGTTCAAAAATGGCGAGCAAAAATAGAATAAAATTATATGTAAAAATACCAACGATAAGGTGCGAAAAAGATAATAAAAACAGAACTCTTGGCTTGATGTTCTCCTTTCGTAGGGCTGTCTATTATTTCAGCTCAAAATTCTCACAAAGGCGTAGGAGGTGTTTCGTTAAAAGAAGATATTCCATTTTTTAGACTAAATTTCAAAACCACCAGTAGGTGTATTAGTGAAGTCTTGGATTGTGCGCTCTTCCTCTGCACGAATATTCCAACCTAGAGGAAACTCTATCTTATCTAAGACTAATGGTAAAAGGAAGAAAATCGTCAACTATATGAGGATCTTGCATTTCTCTTAAGTAATGACCAGATTTTCCATCATGTTACGTTAATGATCAGAATAGCGGTTAGTTAGTTAGCTCAAGGAAGTAGATCAATCCGGGACAGAAGCCGAACCGGAGTTACTGTTACTCTGTTTTCCTCAGCAAGTCTTAGTTATGGCCAGTCAGCAATACTAGTATTGACTTGACGTGTACTCCACAACTAATTCTTAACACAAAAATTTTGGAAGTATGAAACTGAAACCGAAAATGTAAAGAAAAGGATTGAACATATTAATTCGCGAGTCTTAATGAATTAAAAATTCACTAAGGCCCCACACGTTGGGCGCCACTTTATCTTATTTATTATTATGATTAACTAAACTGTAACGTGTAACGAATTAAAGTGATGGATGACTAGAGTACCTGTACTTGAAGGTGCACGTTTTAGAGGCCGGCTCTAGCTCATGGCGTTTGGTGTGGTGGTCTTGCTTGTACAGATATCTATTCGTTACATACAATAATGAATAAGACCAAGAAATTGATCGAGCTTACAACAACAACAAAAGGAAGGAGCTAGTATACAAAATCGGAGGAAGCAAATTAATTAATACCTTCGGAAGAGGACAGTTCTAGAACAGGAGGAAAAGTTTGAGAATTTTGTCGCCTGCGAAACACTGGTGGAATCGTGTTCGCGTATCGCCCTACCCTACCTAAGAGCACTTTCCTTAAGAGCATGGCTCTAGAGGTCCCTTTAGTACCCTACGTCCGGAGAAACATCAGCCGAGTCAGTATTTAAGTTTTTAGAAATTCATATTTTCAATATTCAATGTTGCTTAATAATTAATAACAATATTTATAGCTAAAAATAAGTACATACTAAAGAAAGCAAGTAAGTATGGAAATACAAACTAGTGTAAGTCAAGAGAATCTAAAACAAGGTTTTTCTTTGTTGCGAAATTAGAAAAGGAAGGTTTAAGTCGTTATTCAAGAACGTTACAATTAAAGAGTTAAAGTTACTAAATATATTTAAGAGAAGGAACAAAGCATTTATTTAAATCTTCCATAATTTTTAGTGAGGGTTCTCTCTATAATCCTGTTCCATGAATTATTATTTTTTTTTGTTTTATTGTTATAAGGAATTATTAAAGAGAAGAGAAAAGAATTTTTTGTTTGAGAGTGAGCCGCGAGTAAATTCGGTTAGATTTTCTACTTTTTTTTTCTTTATATTTCAAGTTGCTGCTTTCGCCACTCCATTAGGATTAATTGTTTATTAGCATTGTGTATAAAAATAAATAATACTTGGCACGCCATAAAAATGATGACCTCCAGTAAAATTTTATCGGTGTACTTTACCGAATATTTCCAATAATAAAATAAAGTTTTATAAATGAAACTCACTCAACTTTTCACTCCTCGGCGAAAGATCGATCTCCCGGCGCAGATGAGCTGAAACGAAAGTGTGGCATTTTCCGCAACTACTTCGAGAAGGTATAATTTCGGATTACACGACTGCGAACAAACTTTTATGAATTCTTACTCGAAAATTCAAAGGAGTACTCTCAGAAAATGAACTCTTCTAAACAAATGATTAGCTTAGGTTAGCTTACATACTATATAAAAATTTTAAATCCCGATACATTTTTCGCGCCTTTAACCTCACTTTCGGAGTTGTTGCATTTTGGCTATTAATTTAAACAATCATCCTAGGGTCCTGGTTTAGGGGCGGTTGCGGTCCTGCTACTGCGGCTGGTCCTTCGCTACTCCTCGCTGGGAAGGCGCTCCACTTCACGGCCTGGCTTCGTCGAACCGTGGGACCAGGACAGTGATGCGGATACGTAAAAGCTGCCAAGCGAAGACCCTCCTGCATTTAATTTCATCTGTGATAATATTTACTGCATCAAACCGCAGTTCACCTTTTCTGACGTTTATTGACCTGTTATTGCCCCAGTCGAAACTTGGGGTCTGTCGAAAAGGCGGCGGCGAGATGGCTGCGCCAAACGACGATCTTTTCGGCTTAAAAGAATATTTCGTTTTTATTGCCGGACTTATCTCGCGCACCAATATTGTCGAAGAAACGCAGTACTACAACATTTCCCGCGACAAGAAAATACTTATGCCTGCAAGTTACAACTTTTCAAAACGCACTTTTGCAACTTGACTCATCGACTGTTCTGTTCGAAAAGAAAGCAAACAGGAAACACAAGCCGAGGTGTAGGCCATCGGCGGAAATCACGATCAGCTGAACCACACTTTTTTCCCGATAACCGAATTATCCCAAACTTATCGGGTGCAGCTTATAAGGGTTGCATCCCGGCTGGTATACTTCAGTCGCTACTTCATACTGCATCTGGTATGACCTTACATTGGAGTGTCACAGCTGACCGCAAGCCCACTTTCGATTATTCATCGAGACTTTATTACCCACTGCTTCAGTCGCCTCTACACTTTGCATGTGTTGACAAAATTTTCAACATCTCGATCGATATGAGGCCATCAGACCTTGACCCTCAATCGACGCTTCATAGATGATTCACCAAGATTGATTTCATGGGCCAAATCTAACACTCTATTTCGCAGTCTTTTCGGGATAATTAACCATGTGCCTCTCAAAACAATTTTCCCAAGCATTAAAAGTAGAAACTGTTCGATATACCAGTATCCCATCCTCGTCGCCACTGTATTAACCCGCTTCGGTAATGAAGATTCCAGTTTCTTTGTTTTCGTTTTCTAAATCCTTTATTTAGTAATTAATTTTATTCACAATGTGTGCGCGTCTTTCTCTCACGGGGGTTGATTTCATATTGCCCACCAGTGTAATCCGTCTGAGAGAGAACCATTGCCTGTCTCGTTGCAATGCTGACAGCTCTCTCGCACCGGTTCCCACAATACTAACCATACTAACCACATTATATCTGAGTCTCAAACCAATGTCAATAAAAGGAAATATAATTTGGAATACGGATTAGAGACTTAATTAACTCATTACTTCCACTAGCAAAGAAAAAAATACTGTTGATGTTACTAGCTCGATTATGTAATGATTTTACGGCGAGTACTTGCAGAATCCCTGGCTCGATGGCACTATCTATACAAGAAATGATCTTCATCAAATTCGTTTACCATACAATTATAGCAAATAATAACTTAATAATAATTCTCCCCGCAAAATTATTCATTATACATTATCTTGATTTAAGTTCCACCATGTCTCAATCGATTATATAGCGAAAATTTCAAAAAATTCAAAAAATCAACTTTAAGCAAACGGGTTAAGAGATTTTAAAAGGCAAAACAAAATAGTTGGGTCGCTTTTCTTCCCACCCAAAATTGAGCGCTTTTTAAAAATATCAAATTGGAATATAACAAAATAATTTAACTGAATCTAATTTCAATTTTAAATAATAAAAATGGGTCATTTACATACATAAACGCTTAGGAATAAAAGTAAAATTAATAAATATAATAATATCTATATTCGTTAATGCTGTTTCCTATAAATAGAAAAATTAATTATAATCAAGAAGAATAAGAAAGTCAACTAAAGACTCTGCGTGACGCTAGAAAACGCCTGGGAATTAGAAAATCTGAAGGGTATATTTTAAAATTAATATTGCCCTAGTTAACATATTCAGACAGCACCGACCCAACAACAAAAGACTGAGAGCAGAGCGAAGTTCGAACTCAGATGAAGACGCATTTGGAGAAGCATGCAACTTTTGTAATGAGATTTATTCTCATTTCATACCTCAAACTACTCAGTTGTTTTTTTGGAAGCTTTCCTCCCTCGGCCACAGGATTGTAACTGGCGCAGCCGGACTACGGACAAGGGATTAACAATGCCCACTACGCTTATCGTTAAAATTCTAGAGAGGTGATGAACATGTGACGGCAGTGGTTGTGGGGATTTTATTAGTGAGTGGTGAAATAAAAAGAATTAAATAAAGCGTTATTGAAACATATTGACGTGCAAGTGCAATTAAAACAGAAGAAGCAAACGAGATCAGGTACAAATTGCTTCACAGGCGACCGTATATGTGTACATCAATAGCTGATAAGGCACCGGGATCGCCTGTGCGGACAATTTACAACAATTATACCAACAAGTTGCTGTGTGTGATGACCGTATATGTGTACATCAATCGTTGATAAGGCACCAGGATCATCCATACACCCTAACCAAAGACACTAGAATACCAAGATGCGTAACGCCAGACGATTTTTTGGCACGCGAATTTTTGGCTGTGGCTCTAGAGGTGGCTCCAGGCTCTCTCGAGTTTTTGTTCGATAGAGAAAGAGCGGAGAGCGCTACAGCAAACAGCTCTTTTCTACGCATACAGTGATAGCAGACAACTGTATGTGTGCACACGTATGCTCATGCATTGTAAATTTGTCAAAATATGCCCTTCACCTTAGAAGTTCTTAGACTTTAAATCTATGTTATTATTTGTTCAAGTTACGGGGTTTGGACTGTCACCCGCTCTCCGCTCCCTCTTACGCTCTCCCGCTCTTCACCACAGATTCTCCAAGGAGTCTCCGCTGCGCTTGGGAGAACCTAACTAATTAGAATAAGCAGCAGTGTCAAAACTAACCACGCAAAATAAACAACCGCCCGGTCGCGCCCGCGCAATTACAAAAAGTCTAGAGTTCGCTTTTCTTTGAGTGTTTTCTTTTCAGCATACTTGGAAAATTCCAGGACCAGCAACCCCCAACAACCCATCATTTTTTGGTCCTTCGAGCCGGATATCCTGTATTTTCAAGTTGGTCCACCAGCGACCAAATTATAAGATAAGTACGAAATTTCCATTCCTTTTAATTGCCGGTCTGCAGCAAAAGGTTTGAATATCCAATTTCGTTCAATTTGCTGTAAGATTTATTGTCAAATCTAACGGATTTCTCCGACAAAAGGCAATTAAAGAAAAGTACTTATTAATTCTCACGGGCGCCGCCATATAACCCACCGTTCTCCTTTCACCATCATTCGTGAAAATTTCTAAGTCCAAATTTCCGAATATATTTAAATATTCATCCAGTCCGAAAAGTGCAAAATTCCAAATGTGAAAAAGTGAAAATAATTTGTGCCAAGTTCAGTGAAAATTTCTAAGACCAAAGCTCTGCCAAAAGTGACAAAATTTCTGTTCTCGTTTCACTGTGTCCAACGCAAGCCAAATTCTTTTCGCAACACATTTTTTGCTTTAACTCCGCAGTCCACTTTTGGTTTGCTATCGAAGAATACAACAACGAAACAAACAACACATACCCTCTGGCCATTCCAAGTAAAATATTAATTAAACATTTACCCGCCAGTTCCATATATTAAATCAACATATATTACATCAACATATACTACATCCATATACATTGCATATATTACATCTACATATACTACATCCATATACATTGCATATATTACATCTACATATACTACATACATATATATTACATATATTATATCCACATATATTACCGACATACACTGCGCATATTATCTGCATTCCTTATACCAAAGTTTAAATTGTTTCCCGTCGGCAAATCCAAACCACAAATAAAATTTATTCCAAGTGCCGACGCGGAAAAGGCGTTTTGTTTTCCATCAATTTTTTCCGTAAATTTCCAAATTAATTTCCGAGCAATAAATTAAAAGCGTTTTTTTCTTTTTATTTTTTTTTAACAAATAACTTTTTCAATATTTATTAAATTATTTAAAAAATTTTTTTTGAAAATTTTTAAAAAATCATCCATAAATAAATAATACAACCGCCAAATACAAGTCGTTCACCCGACAAATATTTTTTCCTGTATTGCTTGGATATTAATTTGTGTTTGTTTTAGAAGTACTTACAACGCGGAGAAAAGACTCCAATTCCACCATTCCATTTTCTCCGTTTCCAGTTGTAACCAAAAAAATAAAATTTTCTTCGTTCTAATAAACATTTTATTTCACCGTGTTCCACATTCCAAGTGTTCCAATCGTAAATAAGGTGGACCTAATTACCATAAATCACAGGTCATTTATACAATTCGCTGTTCACTCCGAGTCACCTGTCCAATTAGTCTAAACTGCGGCGTTTCCGCTTCGTAAATTTTACACCACTTTCTCACCCATTACATCCTATACGGTCTTTTTCCGCTGCCTTATACCATTCACGGCGGCAAGCTTAAATTTATTAAGTGCAGTCTGAGGAATCTGTCTACTTTTTCAAAAGTGTGACCGGGCTCCAAAACCGCTTCCCTTCCATTTCGTATTTCTTCGATTATGCCCGGGGACGATAAGAAGAAATTGTCCGCTGACAAACTCAGGTCTATTTTTTCACCACAAGGGCCCAAGAGTCCAAGAATCCCAAGCATTTCGGTGAAAACGCCTGCACAGATTTCCGACGACTGTGCTATTCCATCCAAAGCCACAGTACAGCGCACAGCTTAAAATATGGCTGTTTCCGATCTAGCGCTAGCCAAATTCATTTCGGTTTCTGACCGCTTAAGCGAATTTGAGGCTCAGATCAACACTCCGGAATCCGCAGCTCCAACCGTCACGATGCTTAGCGTCCGTCGCGACCAAGTCCGAACCCTATGGGACAAGGTTGAAAAGGAATTCGATCTCTGCTCAGAGTGCCTTGTGTCAGCAGGCGAAGAGGCAGCAAGCAACATGCCTATTCTCAGGGCTAAATACAGTTATTGCTATTCAGTCTAAGAAAGGTGTGTTGCCCAGCTCGTTGATAAAATCGAGCAGGGCACGTCTCAGTCCACGCCAGCCGCGAACGCTGCGCCCCAGGCCTACATTTCCTCTGGCTGTCGGTTGCCTCCATGCGATACAGAAGTTTTCGCAGGCGACTATCTTTGCTGGCCGACTTTGCGGGATCTTTTCACAGCCATTTATATCAATAATCCACGGCTGACCCCGGTTGAAAAGTAATTCCATTTAAATGCCAAAACAAGTGGCGACGGGCATGCCATAGTTTCGATTTCGCCTCTCACCAACAAGGGTTTCCGCTCTACGTGGGAAAACCTAAGAGAGCGTTTCGAAAATAAACGATGGTTGGTAAACAGTCAATTGAAAATACTGTTTAATGTGCAGTCGATACCACAGGAATCTGGGGCGGCCTTGAAGGTACTGCAAAGTACTGTTCAAGGTTGCTTGACTGCCTTAGAACTGTCAGGCATCAACACTGAGAACTGGGACTGCCTGCTGGTATATCTGTGTTCATCCAAGCTCCCGAAGATAACTCTCTCCTTATGGGAGCAGTCGCTACATAAGAAAGCCGACATCCCGACATGGGGAGAGCTGAACACCTTCCTCACAGAACGTCATCGAACCCTAGAGGCCATCGATGATGTGAGACCGTTCGTACCAAGTCAGTCGCAATCCAAAACGATGAACTCAAGTGGGCCCTCTAGAAAACTAAATTCCTATGAGACGAAAGTGGCTCCAAAATCGAAAAGTTGCGATTTGTGCAATAAGGAAAATCATCCTGTCCGTGTATGTCCGCGTTTTCTCCAAATGTCGGTTGACGACCGGTCAGCCTACATTAAACGGAAGCAGTTATGCTTAAACTGCTTTGCAAAGGGACATCAGCTTCGTGAGTGCACCATTGTTTTACTTGCCGTGGCCGGCATCACACGTTGTTGCACCGAAACAACCTCTGTTCCAGCAATTCAAGCCTTTCAAATCCTGCAAGGCCAATTTCCGCTAATCAGACCAATTTCGTTAAAAATGAGCAAGCCGGTGTTCAAAATTATTTCGCCACGGGCTCAAGAGCTATCCTTCTTGGCACTGCCATAATCAATATCTCCCATCTTGGCACTAACTTTAAGGCACGCAGTCATAACCGAGCGACTGTTCAATTTAATTAGATTGCCATTCCAGGTGGTACAAGCCCAAGTCTCGGGCTTAAACTAAACAGTAGCTGCTCAGTCCAAGAAGCTCTGCAGTTTCACCATCCGATCTCCGACTAGGCCCGCGTTGCAGTTGGAGACGACGGCCTATGTCCTCCCTCAACTAGCCGGAAATCTGCCTTTCAACCCAATTCCGCAAAATTTCCTTCGGGATCTTCCCGATTTTCCACTGGCGGATCCAAAATTCTATGAGAGCGCACAAATAGATGTCCTCATCGGAGCCGACATTCTGCCTTCGGTGCTTCTGAGTGGAGCAAAAACCAACATCTGTGGCTCTCTCTTGGGGCAAGAGACCATTTTCGGCTGGGTACTAACTGGGCCAGTGCCAGCCTCAACCCAAAGCAGAATTTCCTCTTTTTCGACACAGATCTCCCACGCGTACGATAAATCACTGGACAAACTACTCACAACATTTTGGGAGGTGGAGAATATACCAACAAAGTTGGTAAAAGAATCCGATTCCATGTGCGAGAAGAATTTCCTTCAAACGACCACGAGAAACGAGTGCGGCAAATATGTCGTTACTCTGCCTTTTCGCGACCCAGGCTAGGGCATTCTAGGTCTTTCGCGTTGGCTCAGTTCTTAAGAAATGAGCAGCGTCTAAAAAGAGATGAGGCCTTGAAAGCGAGATACGATTCGGTGATCCAGGAATATCGCGCACAAGCGACAAGTTCTTCCTACCCATGATTGCAACGCCTATTTTATGCCACATCACGCCGTCTTAAAACCGGAAAGCGTAACTACTAAACTCCGTGTAGTATTCAATGCCTCCAGCCCTTCATCGAATGGTACCAGTTTAAATGATATCCTTCATGCTGGCCCTGTCTTACAGTCCGACTTGACCATTCAAATTCTGAAGTGGCGCTATTTCCGATACGTGTTCAGCGCCGATATCGAAAAAATGTATCGGCAGATCTGGGTAGATCCGAAACACACTCCATTCCAGCGAATACTTTTCCGTAACAATAGAGGGGAAATCAGAGATTTCGAATTGAAAACAGTAACCTTTGGAGTCAATTGCGCGCCTTTCCTGGCCATCCGAGTACTGCAGCAGCTAGCAGCTGACGTAGAACTCAGCCATCCAAAAGCTAGCAATGTCATTCGAAATTTCATGTATGTGGATGATGTTCTAGCCGGAGCGGACTCCACTGAAGAAGCTCAGCTCATGGTGCAAGAGCTCCGAGACGCTGGACCTCCAACCAAAAGGAAGTTTTAGCGGCCATTCAGAGCAACCATCTTTTAAATACTGATTTTCTCGAGATCGATGCAGAAAGTACTGCCAAAACCCTCGGTATTCGCTGGAAGGCAACCTCCGACGAATTCTTCTTCGTCCCGCCAGAGTTGGCTATCGAAACGTCCTTTACAAAACGCCAAGTCCTGTCCCAAATTGCCAAATTGTTCGACCCTGCAGGCTGGTTAGCGCCGTTTATCGTTCGAGCTAAAATTTTCATGCAGGAGATTTGGCTGCAGGAGCTTGGGTGGGACGAAAACATTCCAAATGAGCTTTTTCAGTGATGTCTTAATTTTCTCCAAAGTTATTCGGTTTTCGAGCAGATACGCATTCCACGCTGGCTATCGTTTCGTCCAGATTTCAAGGTCGAGCATCATGGCTTTTGCGATGCATCGCAAAAGGCTTATGGGGCGGCAATATATGTCCGCGTAGAAGTGGGCAGCACCATTATGATGCAACTCCTAACCGCGAAAACCCGGGTAGCACCAGTCAAAACGGTTTCGCTCCCAAGACTGGAGCTGTGCGGAGCATCATTCCGCAGATGCCAACGATTAACTCCGAACTTTACTGTTTACTGCTCTAAAAGTCCATTTCGCAAAAGCTCCTTCTGAAGAGTTGTTGGCACGTTTCTCCAAGCTAGAGAAAGCTCTACTGGTCCTGGCTTATGTTCATCGCATCATTCAGCGGTGCAGGAAGCAGACATCTCCATCTGATGTGCATTTGCTGGCCACTGAAATCGCCGCCGCCGAGCGGTTCCTAATTTCGAACACTCAGCGCAGAGAATTCCGTGTGGAATATCACTGCCTAAGAGAAAAGCGTCCAGTGCCAAGTTCAAGTGCCATCCTAAGCATAAACCCGTTTCTAGATCCGCAAGGACTGATCAGGGCGTGCGGCCGTGTGGCGGCTTCCGAAAGCCTTCAATACAATGAACGGCATCCAGTGATTCTTCCGTATAACTGCCTGCTTTCTCGCCTCCTTGCGAATTTCACTCATCGCATAACTTTCCATTGTGGTAACCAGTAACCAACGCCTCATCCGGTCGAAATACTGGATTCCGAGAATTAAAAACCTGATGAAAGCAGTAGTAATTTCGTGCAAAGTATGTGTGATCCACAAAAAGCGGTTGCAATGCCAAATGATGGGTGTCCTGCCCAAAGAAAGAGCATCGTTCTCCCGACCATTCACGTATACTGGCATGGATTACGCCGGTCCGTTCGATATAAAGAACTATACGGGAAGAGCATGTCTTATTACAAAGGGGTATGTATTAGTTTTTGTTTGTTTCTCCACCAAGGCCATCCATTTAGAGCCTACATCTGACTTAACGACCGAAAAGTTTCTTGCCGCTTTCTCTCGTTTTGTATCCAGAAGAGGGTGTCCACGTGAAGTCCAGTCAGACAATGGCAAAACCTTTGTTGGCGCTGCTACCCTGCTTTCCCCCGATTTCCTTCAAGCCGTAAAAGAGTCGGTGACGAATGCCTATATTCATCAAGAGATGCAATGGCAATTTATTCCTCCGGGGGCACCCCATATGGGAGGCCTTTGGGAAGCAGGCGTAAAAAGATTTAAGACGCTATTTTACAAATGCACTGCAACACGAAAATACACGTTCGAAGAGCTCTCCACGCTCTTGGCAAAAATAGAAGCGTGCCTTAACTCCAGGCCGCTCTCTCCTATGTCTGAGGATCCGACAGATTTGCTGGCTCTGACGCCAGGTCATTTCCTTGTCGGGGACCCCTTATGTCCACGGTGGAACCCGAAGTAAAGGGGGAAACGAAATCCATTCTTAATCGGTGGCAGCATTTGAAAGCTCTCAATCAGCAGTTCCGTGTGCGATGTAAAGAAGAGTACCTCAAAGAACTCCACTAGCGCTCTAAATGGCAGGCCCCGTCCAAAAATTTCCGCATCGATGACATGGTCGTCATCAAGGACTACAACTTACCCTCTAATGAGTGGCGGCTCGGCAGAATTGAGTCGGTTTTCCCAGGAGCCGACGGCAACGTCCGTGTAGTAAATATCCGTACTGCACGTGGAGTTGTTAAACGTCCAGTGGCAAAAGTGGTGCTTTTGCCGACGGAGTCTTCCGAATCTCCACAATAATAGGCGCTCCTCTCGTCCTTAGTTGTAGTTCACTAGCACTAATCATCCATTATTTTTCATTTCGTTTCGATCTCCTTTCGACATTCAACTACGCGCAGCATGGCCCCTCGTCAACAAAACGCACGCAGTGCTCGTGCCTTGGAGAGCAGACGTACCCGAGGTATTCAAACCTACCGATGCCGAGTCTGCCGCGGTATCCATCCTCTTCGGAAGTGCGCGAGGTTCCTAAAGCTCAGCGCTGAAAAGCGTTTGCGAGCAGTCCTCATTAACAAATTCTGCGCCAATTGCCTCGCTCACGAGCATTCCACGGGAGACTGCCGAAGCGGTGATCGTTGCAAGAAGTGCGACCGATCCCACCACACGCTGCTCCACATGCACGTGCAGGTTAGCTCGTTGTCGCGGTCGCGAGCGCGCTCGCGTCTCCAACCGGTGCCAACCCGGCAAGCAGCTTCGGCCTAGTCCCAACGTTCCCACCGGCAAAATCCGCCAACTCAGCGTAGGAGTTCACCGCCACGACGCCCGGAATCGACCACGCCAGGCCCATCGCTCTCGTCGCTGCTGCAACGCCACAGCGTGAACATCCTTCCGACAGCGCTGGTCAAGTTGGAGACCGGGACGACCTTCGAGACCGCAGCACTTATCGATCCGTGCACCCCCATGAGCTGCATCGAAGCTTCGTTGGCGTCAGCCTTTACGCTTCCGATGACCAATGTTGGCGACGAGAAGGTCTGCACGACGACGATTCGCTCCAGGATCGACGCGAACACTAAGCTGGAGGTCGTGCTCAAGATCGAGCCCAGTGTGCGGATCCGCACACCTGTCCGGGCATTGAGCGACAACGTGGTGTCCAAGTTCCTGGACATCATGCTGGCTGATGACCAGTTCCATCGGCCTGCTACCGTCTCCATGGTCTTAGGAGCAGATATTTATCCTAAAGTTATCCAATCCGGATTCCTGACCTTCGACGAGGGAATGCCGGTCGCTCAAAAGACCGTGTTTGGGTGGATCGTGTCCGGTGCCTGCAGCCTGCCGTAGGATGGCTATGTTGCAACCCCAGTGATTTAAAAGGGGGCGGAATGTTCAAGTTACGGGGTTTGGACTGTCACCAGCTCTCCGCTCCCTCTTACGCTCTCCCGCTCTTCACCACAGCGCTTGGGAGAGCCTAACTAATTAGAATAAGCAGCAGTGTCAAAACTAACCACGCAAAATAAAAAACCGCCCGGTCGCGCCCGCGCAATTACAAAAAGTCTAGTGTTTGCTTTTCTTCGAGTGTTTTCTTTTCAGCATACTTGGAAAATTCCAGGACCAGCAACCCCCAACAAAAATTCTTGTTTTGCATTGCCTTAACATTATTATTATTTTAATATAGCTAAGAAATAGTAATAGCCTAATCAAAGTATCACAAAATAAATTTCGAAAATGACTTTATATTAGAATACTTGTCATTAGGGTATTCAGCTTGCGCGGTGAGAAAAATTAATAAGGCAGTGATTGTTGAGTGCTTGTGTCCGTACTTCGTGCCTCCAGATATGACTTTTGCAATAAACAGTTTTCATATTTTTATTTATTTTATTTATTTTAATTTTCTACTACTTATTATTTTTATGAAATATTTATTTCTCAATGTATTGTCTTCTTTTTGGAAAATTTATGTTTCAAATTATTGTAGTTATAATAATTTCCTTTGTATTTGCTTTAATTATTTAGTATACTTATTATGCCATTTGACTTAATATGATGTATGTAAATGAACCATTTTCATTATTTAAAATGCGCAATTATATTCTGCTTTCAGTTTAATTTTTTTTTATCTATATTAATTATTCCTTTAGTTCATCATATTGCTACGAAATTGGCCACAACTCCAACTCTTCTTCGATCAGATTTGATTTCGACCCGAAAATCGTCTTCTAACACAACACGCTCGCATATACGCGTTCTCGTCTCTTGTTTTTACTCACACAAGCAAGCAAATTATATTTTTAGATTTCTTACGCTCCCAGCGTAAGCGAGCGGAAAGAGAGCAAATTTGGCCTTCACCAAAAAAGTGGCTGCATAATGCCAAACCAATGTATGGCCGTTACGCATCTTGTTATTCTAGTGTCTTTGCCCTAACTCATAAAAATGGTAAATTAATCAAAAACAAAAAAAAATAAGAAAACATTTTTTCTGACATGTCAAACTACTGTGTGATTAACGAGCGAATATGTGTACATCAATCGCTGATAAGGCACCGGGATTGTTTTCACTTATCAATTTACATGAACACAAATGTATTTAAGAAATATATACATAAACACAGAACTCGCTGCGCAAGAGGTGAATGTGTAAATCCGTCGCCTCCAAAACATCGGGCTTTTCTGCACAGTGTTTTATAAAAAAAATAAATGTGAGTTGTGTGATTAACGACCGAATATGTGTACAACAATCGCAGTTAAGGCACCGGGATCGTTTTCACTTATCAATTTACATAAACGCAAAAGCTGTCGCCAAGAGCTGATGTCGCGCCAGAGTGGCGAGGCGACGCCATGTTCGCTTTTACACTGTTGAATTCTGTTGAATTCGGTTGAATTCGGTTGAATTCTTTTTGCACACCACGCACTACAAAGAAAGTACCACTTAAAAAAAAAAAAAAAAAAACAATAAAATTAATTCAAGAAAAATATTATACATATCTATTTCAAAAAAAATATGAGAAAACAAAAAAAAGGAACACAACCAACAAACAACCTAGCACATGTTGTCACATGTTCACTAACTTCCAAAATACACCCTATTGAACACATATTTAATTCATGCATTACAGTTAAATTCAAAATATCGTCGGAGTTGGTGCCATACACCAACAACACGTCGCCTAATCACCCTTCTCAGTTCCGGCCATTTACCCTTACGCCCTTCTCTTCGGACTTCTCTTCTCTTCGGTCTACCCAGTACTGCAAAGAGAGACAACACCAACCCAACAACAAGAGACTGAGAGCCGAGCGAAGTTCAACGAAGATCGCCAATACGAACTCGGACGAAGACGCATTTGGGAGAAGTAAGCAACATTTGTAATAAAGAGATTTATTCTCATTTCATACCTCAAACTGCTCAGTTGTTTTTTTGGAAGCTTTCCTGCCTCGGCCACAGGATTGTAACTGTGTGTAACAAAAATTGTATAACGTTTCATTAACTGTTATGTGGAATAATCCGTTTCAGTACAAGTCAATTGTACTGAATAATTTTGACTCTAGCAGTCGATCCAATTGATCATCAGTGAGCGACGTTGGAAAATAGTCTTTTACAATTACTAGTCTAATTCTGCGGTGTTTTTCGAGTACTATGGGTCTTGTAAACTCTTTAATTACCGCATGCTGAAGCCACTCTTCCATCTGTTCATAAACGCGTTTCCTTAAACTCTTCCCCAGTTGATAAGCCAATTTCAAACTCCGAACTCAGCAGCATTTCCTTTGTCCTTGATTTTGTCTCCAGCACTTAGCCAGCCGATAAATAACCAAACTTAAAGTAAGCACCAGTCAGTAAATTTCAATTTCACAATGCTGTGAAGTTATTTTAGTGTAAAGCTTTTATCCTAAACATATTTTAAAGTTCAAGAAAATTCTAAAAAAGCCGAGGTTGAGTTGATAAGGATTAAGACTTGGAAGATCATTCTGAATCGTGAACAGTTTCAATTTAAAGGTAAGCAATAAATACTGTCTTGTAATAGTATAAGTGAAAAAGTCGATCACCAATACAATATTAAATTATAATTTTTTTAAATAATTTAAAAGTAACAATTAGTAACAATATTAATTGGTGCCCATTGTGGAACGGTGTACTTTAAAAGTTTAAAAAAATATTAAGGATAATAAGTTAAATATAAAACGGAATTCGCGCCGCCAACAACTCATATTTTTAGTGGAAAAATCAAAACATCCACAATAATCCAACGACATATAACTTCTGTTATAGTGATCGTGGAGAAACTTAATTGAAAATTAATTAATGCAATAATCCAATTAAGAATTTAAAATTTAAAAAGGTGGACTGAATACTTAATACAAGTTAGAAGAAGACAAGAATAATAAAAATCAGACTCAACAAGAGACACAATAAAAACCAAAACAAAAACTATAAACGAAATATTAAAAAAATAATAAAATCAGCACCAAGAAGGAAGGAAGACCTGAGGGCAATCCCACAACACAGCTAAATAAAAATAAAATAAAATTGAAGGAAGACCCAAACAGATAATAAGCAGTACAACTAAACTGAAGGAAGATCCCAATAGAAAGTAATCAGGACCACTAAACGGAAGGAAGACTTCAACGGAAAGTATTGTGAGCAGAAAATAATATTAAGTCTTTAAAAGAAATTAATAAAATAAGAGTAAGATACAATACTATAAAGTTTTAAAACTAAGCATTAGAATATCAATTTTAACAATTATTTAAAGATAACCATCTGGACAATTTAATAAATAGTTTTGAAAATTTTAATTTAACAATGGCAGCGCCACCAACGCTACAATGGAATTAATTAACCGATTAATAAATGTACAATTGGATGAAGTGAATAAAAAAATTGGATGGATAGAAATGCAGTTCAACGCCAGTGGAGGATTATAAAATACAAACACAAGATACAAATACAAAATGCGAAACTACCCTAGAGGTAGTTAATCCTTTACCAAAGTAAATGACATTACTCATAAATAAAAATATAATGACGTATGAAAAAGCCTGCGAAATAACCAAGGAAACCAATAAATCAATTAGGAGCAACGCAATTAGAATTTTTATTTTTGGATTGAACGATCCAACCTCAGAAACACTCCTTTCCCTAAAGCCACAAGACTTGCCAAATGCTCTGGCAAAGTGTCAGGAACTGAGTCTTAACACTTTCGAGCCCAATTGGCAAATAGGTATTATGAATCAAGGAATGAAAATAAAAATCATGGAAGCAACCTTAGATTTAATCCAGGAGATCCCAGACTGTATAAAAATACATGAAATACATTAATAATAATTGTCCGCAAACGGAAGCTTTGGACAAAATAATAATTGGAATTTCAATAAAAATTCTTATACAACCCACCAGAACCAATGCAGGTAGATAGTTTCATAAGGTTTTGAAATCGTCCGAACAATAATTACTATCGTCAGAGTAATAATTATAGAAGGTGGTATAATAATAACAGACTGAATTATAATAATTTTTTCTAAAGAAATAATTTTAATCGATATCTAGCACAAAAAACTGAACCGCAAATCCCATTAAAAAGGGAAGTCAACCAGCCAAGAATTAAAAAATAACATTGATGAAGATAATTTTTAGATCAGAACCCTACCGGGGAATGCCTCTTATATGGTAACAAGAATAGACAGAAATAAAAAAAAAAAACTAAAAATAATAATTTACACAGGAGCCACATCTTTCTATATCAAAAAGGATTGCCAACTTATAGGAGAGTGCTTACAATTCATGGATACCCAATTATAAAATATTACCATATATTGACCATATTTAAAACAAAACATCTATTTTATGAAATTGAAGGTTAAGAATCCGAGTTATTAATTGGGTACAATCTATTAGGGAAAATTAAAAATGATGCAGAAAAGTGTATTATGAAATATATTGGAAAAAAAGAAAAGCTCGAATATTATGACAATGAGGAAAAAACGCTATTTGTGATTAATTGGGAAAAAAATGCTCTTCCATTAAAAGAATATATTATAAAAAAAACCTTGATGAACAAAAAGAATTTAAAACCGAAACGGTAATGGGTGAAGGAAGTTATAGCTTGGGATCAAAGAATCCTGAGCACGCCGACGCTTAATTATCCGTCAACAAAAATACTAATAGCTTAGGATCAAAGAATCCTGAGCACGCCAACGTTGACTTATCCATCAACAAAAAAACGAATAGTTTGGGATTTTCCGAAAAAGAAAAAATGCATAATCTAATAATAATTTTAAATCAAATAAAAGATTTTAAAAATAAGATAATGAATAGAATTGAAAAGGAACATTCTAAAATAAATACGGAACTTCCATTCTCTCTCAGTCTTAAGTAGTACCCAAAACGGGTCAAAACGAAGATGCAACTCTAAAACATCGACTAGTTATTGACTATAAAAAATTAAACGAAAACACAATATCGAACAGATACCTGATGCAAGACCCATCTGTAATATTATCTAACTTAAGAAAGTCAAAATGAATAAATATAATAATTTCTATATTAGTTAAATCTGTTTCCTATAAATAGAAAAATAAATTATAATCAATATAATGATATTAAGAAAGTCATCTCAAGACTGTGCGTGAAAGGAAATTCTTATTGACGTGACGTTAAAAAACGCCTGGTGAATTCAAAAATCTAAATGGTAATTTCAAAAATTAAGATACTGATAAGGAAACTATCAATACAATTATTTACTATTTTAGCTCATCACGATATTACAGACTTAAAATCCTTAATTACCATTGCACAAAATGAGGGAATTTATGAAATGAAGAACACATTAATTTTGAATTTTATAAAAACCCAGAATACCGTAATAAAAACTCATGTTCTAATGAGAATTCGAAAGCAAATAAATTCAATACAAATATTCAAACTCAATATCGCCCAAGTTACCCACAATATCCCCAACCCTTCCAACCTAATTTTAATCAATACATGCAACCATTTAGACCTAGCTATACCCAGCAGACGATAATTATTTCAGACCCAACCAATACATAAACACACAACCCGTTATTCGAAATAATAGTCTTCAACAACATACCAACAAAGCCCTAAATCCCAAAACAACACATTATAGAGGAAATACATACATACATAACTACAACAACCCTCTACATCTAAAAATTCTAACTTCCCGATTACTAAACGACTAAGACCATCGGACAGTGAACAATCTAAAATATCTATTGACGAAAAGAGATTCCAAGACGCGCATGAATTCGAACAAGTCCAACCTAACTATTACGAACAACAGTATTATGACAATAATCAATACAATCCATAACAAATCAATGGGTTCATTAATGAAGCTTCAACACGTACAAATTAATTACGAACAAAATCAACAAAATTTTGAATTAAACGAAAATGTTCGGTCAACAGCCCCGGACAACACGAATACATAAAAATAATATAAAAAGTGTGCTCATACAAATGCCTTCTAGACACAGGATCCAAAATTAATATGATTAATGAAAATATATTTTGTCTTCCCATTCAAAATAGTAGATGTGAAGTTTTAACATCAAATGGCCCTATTACCAAAGACACTAGAATAACAAGATGCGTAACGGCCATACATTCGTTTGGCACTATGCAGCCACTTTTTTGGTGAAGGCCAAATTTGCTCTCTTTCCGCTCGCTCACGTTGAGAGCGTAAGAAATATAAAAATAGAATTTGCTTGCTTGTGTGAGTAAAAACAAGAGACGAGAACGCGTATATGTGTGCGTGTTGTGCTAGAAGACGATTTTCGGGCCGAAATCAATTCTGATCGAAGAAACGAATTTACATATTTGGAGTTGTGGCCAATTTCGTAGCAATATGATGAAATAAAATAAAAATTCCCTGACTATTATAATAATTATTATAATAATAATTAAAGCAAATACAAAGGAAATTATTAAAACTACTGTAATTTGAAACATAAATTTTCCAAAAAGAAGACATAACATTGAGAAATAAATATTTCATAAAAATAATAATTATTTTTTAATTTCATAAAAAAATAATAATTTTATTAATAAATAATAAAAATAATAATATTTCATAATAATATTTCATAAAAAATAATAATACGTAGTAGAAAATAAAAATTAATAAAATAAATAAAAATATGAAAACAGTTCGTTGCAAAAGTCATATCGTCAGGCACGAAGTGCGGACACAAGCACTCAACAATCATTGCCTTATTAATTTTTCTCACGCAGCAAGCTGAATACCCTAATGACAAGTATTCTAATATAAAGTCATTTTCGAAATTTATTTTGTGATGTACATAGATTCGTCTATTACTATTTCTAAGCTTTATTTAAATAATAATAACGTTGAGGCAATGCAAAACAAGAATTTTTCGCATGGTGCCAATTGATAAAAAATAATATAGATTTAAAGTCAACGAACTTCTAAGGTGAAGGGCATATTTTGTCAAATTTACAATACATGAGCATACGTGTGCACACATACAGTTGTATGCTATCACTGTATGCGTAGAAAAGAGCTGTTTGCTGTAGCGCTCTCCGCTCTTTCTCTCTCGAACAAAAACTCAAGAGAGCCTGGAGCCACCTCTAGAGCCACGGCCAAAAAATCGCGTGCCAAAAATTTGTATGGCCGTTACGCATCTTGTTATTCTAGTGTCTTTGCTATTACCTTGAACGACTTGATTATGTTACCCAGAAATAGTATTTTCAAAAAAACCGAACCATTTTATATGCACTGATTTTCTAATAATTACGATATGCTAATTGGCAGAAAATTGTTGAAAAATGCTCAATCAGTTATTAATTACAAAAATAATACAGTTACCCTTTTTAATCAAACATACAAATTAATTACTTCAGAATCCGAAAGAAACCAAAATTCTAATATACAAAAGATACCATTGCAAACATAGATCAGGAATCAATAAAAAATTTTATTTTTCACAGTTTCGATTAGATCACCTAAATCAGGAGGAAACTTTAAAGTTAAAAGTCTTTTTAAATATATTCAGAAATCTTGAATATAAGGAAGGAGAAAAATTAACATTTACAAATACCATTAAACACTTACTAAATACAACACATAACTCCCCAATTTATTCAAAACAATACCCACTTGCGAAAACACGAAATTGAAGTAGAAAACTAAATACAGTAATTGCTCCCCGTGGTATTCCCTGGGTACCGATTATTACATATATTACATATAATTAATTATTAACATAAATATAAATATGTAAACGGTAGCTAATTCGAGCGGCTATTTTAACAAACGAATTTAAAAAACTTTAAAATTATAAAAGTCAGTGCGTGAATTTTTAATTATTCTTTTATATTATCATATTGCTACAAAATTGGCCACAACTCCAAATATGTAAATTCGTTTCTTCGATCAGAATTGATTTCGGCTCGACAATCGTCTTCTAGCACAACACGCTCGCATAAACGCGTTCTCGTCTCTTGTATTTACTCACACAAGCAAGCTAATTCTATTTTTAGATTTCTTACGCTCCCAGCGTAAGCGATCGGAAAGAGAGAGCAAATTTGGCCTTCACCAAAAAAATGGCTGCATAGTGCCAAACCACTATGGTATGGCCGTTACGCATCTTGTTATTCTTGTGTCTTTGGTTGAAATAACCATACCTGACATATATCCAATTCCAAATATGGACAAAATTCTTGGCAAACTGGGTAAATGACAATATTTTACAACAATCGATCTTGCAAAAGGATTTCACCAAATAGAAATGGATGAGTAATCAATTCCTAAAACTGCATTCTCCACCAAAACAGTCATTACGAATAACTTCGAATGCCATTTGGCCTTAGGAATGCACCCGCTATTTTTCAAAGCTGCATGAATAATATCCTTCGACCGTTGGTTAACAAACACAGTTTGGTGTATATGGATAATATTATAATTTTTTCAACATCCCTTACAGAACATATGAATTCAATACAATTCGTTTTTTCAAATCTTGCAGAAGCAAATTTTAAATTGCAACTAGACAAATGTGAGTTCTTAGAAAAATAAGCTAATTAGGCTATTATCGCAAATTTATTCCAAATTAGAAAGACATAGCAAAACCCATGACCAGCTGCTTAAAAAAGGAGCAAAGATAGATACGCAACTTAAGGCTTTGATAATTCGAGACCCAATTTTACACTTACCTGATTTTGGAAAGAAATTAGTCTTAACCACAGACGCAAGTAACTTGGCCCTCGGGACTGTTCTTTCTCAAAACAGTCAGACTATATCTTTTATTAGTAGAACACTTAACGATCACGCATTAAATTACAGTGCTATCAAAAAAGAATTATTCGCCATAGTTTGGGCCACTAAAACTGTTTGACATTATTTACTAGGGTGACAATTTCTCATTGCTAGTCAACTTCTTAGATGGGCTCATAAATTAAAGTAACCACATACACAAAAGTAATTCGCAGTCTTTTCCTATTAAAGAACGTTGGTTCATACTCCGAATTCAAAGAAATCATATTTCAATCACACGAAAAACTTTTACACCCTGGTATACAGAAAATGACAAAATTATTTAAAGAAAATCACTTCTTTTTAAATAGTTAACTATTAATAAAATAATATAATAAACTAATGCAACATATGCAATTTGGGCAAAACAGAATTTAGAAACCAAAATGCCTTTAAAAATCACACCTAAGCCGGAACATTGCCGAGAAAAGTTATTCATCTGAGGGAAAACATTACATCAGTTGCGTTGATATTTATTCTAAAATCGCTACACTTGACCAAATTAAAACTAACGATTGGATAGAATGCAGAAACGCAATATTGCTCATTTTTAATCAATTGGATTAACCCAAATTACAAAAGGCAGACGGACGGAGCTATCTCCACTTTAGCGTTGAAGCGATGGCTTGAAGAAGAATAAATCGAATTACAGCTCAATACATCAAAAACAGGGTAGCAGACGTCAAAAGATTACACAAAACAATAAATGAAAAAATTCGTATAATCAATTCATTTGATGATGAAGAAGTAAAATTAAGCAAGATAGAAACAATCCTCTACACATAAAACCATAAAATTAAACATGACACTACTGGACAGACACCTGCTCTCTTTATAATTCCTCTATTCCTAGATTTAAAGGAGACATCCTGAAAGCCGGTGGCAGATTGTGGCTTCGCAATTGAGCTGACAGATGCACTGTTGTGAGTTGTACTGGCAGCAGTAGAGCATACGTTGCCGCTCAAGGAGGAGGTGAAGATGTACGCAGACGAGATAGTCGAGCTGGTGGAGGTCAGTGTGAAGGTCGAGCTGCAGTAGGTGTTAGAAATACTGGTAGTAGCGAAGGCTGGATCTTCACTTAGCCAGCTCTTTGTCAATTGCTCCCGTATCTCTTTAGGGCCAGCGCCAGCAATTAGCTTCATCGACTCATAATCGATAGATTTTTGCTGTGGATGGCTATCCATATTCAAAAAGTGCTTAGTGACGACTCTAACCAGCTAAAAGCTTAAAGTTCAAGCAGGAGAGTGTCTAAGACACAAGCGACCGCGTGGCCGCTGGGCAGCGGAGCCCCACTTCGTGCAAACAAATTCACAGTCTTTATTATAAGTTAAAGTCGTTAAGTTCCACTACAATATCACTGATAGCGACTTAAGGGTCACTATTAACAATTTGTGCCACTATTTTGGATTTGATTTTAGTTTATAAATTCACGAACAAAAACTATGGTATAAACGTAGGAGTTAGCAAACATGCTTCTCTCTATGCTTGCCTCTGCTTCTCTAGCTAAGGCCAGTGCAGATGGCAAGTCTTTTGGTTGGGCCGGGAAGACCACAGCTCTAAGGGCCATTTTGAGCCCTGAAATAAAAGCATGCAGGGCGTCGGCTCTGACCTCAGCGTTAAGCAGGTCAGCACCCTCTTGTTCATGCGTCATTACGATTTTGTTTGTGACAAGCGTTAGCTTCTTTTCAACTTCATCGTAGTATTGCATTAATGGTAGGTCTCCTTGCCTAACCATTTCCAATCCTTGCCTCAACAGGCGTAAGGATGTTTTGTCCGAGTACGTGCAGTCTAATCTGGCCAAAATGGCATCGAAGTTCAATACCGTATTATGGGATACGAGTAGAGCCCCGGCTGCGCCACGGATTTTATTCCTTAATATGGCAACAGCCTGATAATGGGTACTGCTGCCATTGTATGGTTTAAACAGCTCGTAGGCGTGGCCGATGGCCTCCAGGCCACATACTCGTCTTGGGTACCGGAGAATTCCGGTACCGATTTTATTATATCAAGGGGAATTTCGCACCTAACCTCGGGGTTGACAGAGACTTTTTCATATGTTTCGATTTGCGGTGCTTCCACCTGCAAACTCTGTACCCGCGCAGCTAGGGAATTTAGTTAAACCTGGAAGTGGGATTGATGTTGCGACAACGCCTGTCTGACGGCATTGTCGATAAGAGCTTGAATCTGACTGGGGTCCATAGTATTATGTACCGGGGCCCTATCCAACGTCTGACCTACTGCTTGGCCTACTCGCTCCTCCTCCCAGCTATCATCGCTTTCGTATTCGACCTTAATACTTCTGTAGTTATGTGCCCAATTCATTGGTTGTTGGTTGGCATATCACAAATATACTGTTGCCGAGCCCAATTGATCGGCTAAGTGGTGTGGCAAGAAAGAGTATGCGGTAAAATTATACCAATGTATGCTATAATTATTTATAGGGTATGCATCAATTATTTATCTGATGAAAGTATGCAACAATATTTTGATAAAAGGTATGCAATAGTTTTTATTAACAGGGGTTCATCGAACGAGATCTGAAAGTTACCCTTCTTGGGGATCAGATCAATTTTCACAGCAGCCGTTACGCCGACAGGCTTATGGTCCACCCGAACCGACTAGCAAATATCCTAGCCGAACCCATCTCCCTTCGAAGACTGAAGAGGGTACACCCCAGCGATCTCTATTCCCGGAGGATAGTATAATATATTATACATCAAGTAATCAATATGTACTTTATAATTAAGAAACCACTTGGTCTCATATAGTTTTTATATACACATTAGGTTAAGTTCAGAGGATTAACTGAACGATTCCTTTGAAACCTTAATAAATAGAATTGTTTGAAAAAAAAAAAAAAAATGCAATGAAATTTTTCAGTTTTTCAAAAGTATGCAATACTTATTTTTTATAAGTTTTCAACTAGCAATAATCGCACCTCAGTAGAACTTCATTGGTTACGATATCGCCTCTGCGCAAAGATATTTTTTTTATAAGGTATGCAATAAGAATTTGCTCTGCCGAAAATATGCAATGCTTTTGAAACTGATTTACACAAAGCACAACTATTACGTGGCCAGTTAAACGAATTCTTTCTTTTATGATATTTCTTGAGTCGTGTCGAAGAAGTCAAATGTAAAACTTACATGATTTCTAACTTAACTACCCTGTTAAATTAGTTGTTTAGTTCGAATTGCAGTTGGGCGCCAATTATGAAATTGCGTATTCCCGCGTTGATCTAGAGACTTCTCTCACGGCCGGTAGCGGTGGTTGGACGTCTTGCGTCAGGGTCTTCTACTGAAGGTTACGTTGGAGGGCTTGACTTCGCCCCCTTAGGTATATTGACTAGCCTTGTGGCGTAGCAATTTAGATAATAAATACAATTATTATTTGCGGCTTTAAGCCGGAGCACGTTCTGATTTATTCGGATACAAAACTGAGACTTAAGAGTTGACAAAACATAGAGCTAAGTTTACCCTAACAGCAATGCATCGCGCCAACAAGACGAGTCGGCAAAGCCGACTCAGCATTCCTTGCAGCGTGAAGCAACACTCCGAATAAGAAGAGTCAGCTTTCCGTTGCCGGACGTTCTTTGCGCAGAGCGCTGAACTCAATTCTGGCGCGTCAGCATTCTATACATAGAGCTACTTAGTTGCTATGAATTATTATGTTAAGCGTTGTTAACTTGTATGTATATGGAGATGTATATGTATGGATATGGAGATGTAATGTATGTATATGGAGAGGTAATGTATGTATATGGAGATGTAATGCATGCAATGTATATGGGTAAATGGCGGGAAAATATTTAATTAATATTTTCCTTGGAATGGCCAGCGGGTATGTGTTGTTTGTTTGTTGTTTGCATGTATAGCAGAGCAAATTGTATTAAGCGGACTGCGGAGTTAAGGCATAAAAATGTGTTGAAAATAATTTGGCTTGCGTTGGACACAGTGAAATGAGAACGGAATGTTTGCCACTTTTGGCACAGCTTTGGACTTTAGAAATTTTCCCTTAATTTGGCATAAATTAATTTCACTTTTCCACATTTTAAATTTTGCACTGTTCGGACTGGAAGAATATTTAAACATATTCGGAAAATGGCACTTCGAATTTTAGAACGATGGGTAATATGGCGGCGCCCGTGAAAATGGATAAGTAATTTCCTTTAATTGCCTTTTGTCGGAGAAATCCGTTAGATCTGACAATAAATCTGGCAGCAAATTGAACGAAATTGGATGTTCGAACCTTTTGCTGCAGACCACCAATTAAAAGGAATGGAGATTTCGTACTTATCTTATAAGTTGGTCGCTGAAGGACAAACTTGAAATATCCAGGATATCCGGCTCGAAGGACCAAAATGTAGGGATGCTGGGGTTTGCTGGTCCTGGAAAATTACTAGTTTGCTGAAAATAGAACACTCGGAAAAAACGAACACTTGACTTTTGTAAATGCGCGTGCGCGACCGGGCGTATGTTTATTGATCGTGGTTAGTTTTTACACTAAAGCTTATTCTAATGAGTTGGGTTCTCCCAAGCGCAGCGGAGACTCCTCGGAGACTCTGTGGTGAAGAGCGGGAGAACGTAAGAGGGAGTGGAGAGCATAAGAGGGAGCGGAGAGCGGGTTACAGTCGAAACCCCGTAACTTGAACAAAGATTATTTGTTTTTTGAAATAATTTATTGGTTTTTCTGTTAAATGAATAAGGTTGCTATTGTCTTCTTCTGCACTATGTTGAGTAGCTTCACTATGATGATTTTCTTCAATTTTTATTATTGATAACTGCAACAGCAACTGAATTTTCTTTCCCTTTAATATAATCTATTTTAAATTGGTATTCGCTTAATTTAACTCTCCATCTTTCTAACTTAGCATTCGGTTCCTTTAAGTTATGAAGCCATCTAAGAGGTTGATGGTCACTGGCAATGAGAAATTGTCGCCCTAGTAAATAATGTCTAAAAGTTTTTGTGGCCCAAACTATGGCGAGTAATTCTTTTTCGATAGCACTGTAATTTAATTCGTGATCGTTAAGTGTTCTACTAATAAAAGATATAGGATGACCGTTTTGAGAAAGGACAGCCCCGAGGGCCAAGTTACTTGCATCTGTGGTTAAAAAAAATTTCTTTTCAAAATCAGGTAATTGTAAAATTGGGTCACGAATTATCAAAGCCTTATGTTTTTCGAATGCCTCTATGTACTAAAGTTTTTGTGTATCTATCTTTGCTCCTTTTTTTAAGCAGCTGGTCATGGGTTTTGCTATGCCTGCGTAATTTGGAATAAATTTGTGATAATAACCTGTTAATCCAAGGAAAGCTCTTATCTCTTTTACTTTTGTCGGAATTGGGTATGAAACTATGGCTTTAAATTTAATAGGATTTGGTTTAATACCATCAGGGGTAAATATGTGACCAAGAAAGTTTGCTTCCTTTTTTAAGAACTCACATTTGTCTAGTTGCAATTTTAAATTTGCATCTGCAAGCTTTGAAAAAACTAATTGTATTGAATTTAAATGTTCTGTAAGGGATGTTGAAAAAATTATAATATCATCCAGATACACCAAACAGTGTTTGTTAAGCAACGGTCGAAGAAAATTATTCATGCACCTTTGAAAAGTAGCGGGTGCATTCCTAAGGCCAAATGGCATTCGAAGGTATTCGTAATGACCGCTTTTGGTGGAGAATGCAGTTTTAGAAATTGATTCTTCGTCCATTTCTATTTGATGAAATCCTTTTGCCAGATCGATCGTTGTAATATATTGGCATTTACCCAGTTTGCCAAGAATTTCATCCATATTTGGAATTGGATATGTGTCAGGTATGGTTATTTCATTTAGCTTTCTGTAATCAATTACTACCTTGTACTTATTTATGCCAGAAGCATCCGGTTTTTTTGGTACGACCCAAGTAGGACTATTGTATGGCGAATTACTTTCCCTAATTAATCCCTGATTCAGCATTTCCTGTACTTGGTTTTCTACTTCGATTTCGTGTGTTTGCGCAAGTGGGTATTGTTTCGAATAAATCGGGGAGTTATGTGTCGTATTTAGTACATGTTTAATTGTATTTGTAAATGTTAATTTGTCTCCCTCCTTATATTCAAGATTTTCAAATTTATTTAATAAGCCTTTTAAATTTTAAGTTTCCTCCCGATTTAGGTGATCTAATCGAAACTGTGAAAAATCGAATTTTTTTATTGATTCCTGATCTGAGCTTGCAATTGATTCTGGTGTCCTTTGGATATACAAATTTTGGTTTCTTTCGGATTCTGAAGTAATTAATTTGTATGTTTGATCAAAAAGGGTAACTGTATCATTTTTGTAATTAATAACTGATTGAGCATTTTTCAACAATTTTCTGCCAATTAGCATATCGTAATTATTAGAAAATCTGTGCACATAAAATGGTTCGGTTTTTTTGAAAATAATATTTCTGGGTAACATAATCAAGTAGTTCAAGGTAATAGGGCCATTTGATGTTAAAACTTCACATGTACTATTTTGAATGGGAAGACAAAATATATTTTCATTGATCATATTAATCCTGTGTCTAGAAGGCATTTGTATGAGCACCCTTTGTATACTATTTTTATGTATTCGTGTTGTCTGGGGCTGTTAACCGAAAATTTTCGTTTGGTTCAGAATTATTTTGGGTTTGTTTGTTATTAATTTGTACAGATTGGACTTGTTGTTGCCTTTCATTAATGAAGCCATGATTTTGATATGGATTGTATTGATTTTGGTTATAATACTGTTGCTCGTAATAATTAGGTTGGACTTGTTCGAATTCATGCGCGTCTTGGAATCTAATTTCGTCAATAGACATTTTAGTTTGTTCACTGTCCGATGGTCTTAGTCGTTTAGTAATCGGGAAGTTAGTATTTTTATATGTGGAGGGTTGTTGTAGTCGAGGGTATGTATTTCCTCTAAAATGCGTTGTTTGGGGATTTTGGGCTTTGTTGGGATATTGTTGGAAAGGTTTTTTTTGAATAATGGGTTGTGCGTTTATGTATTGGTTGGGTCTGAAATAATTAGGTGCGTGCCACATGGGTGGGTTGTTAGTCATCTGCTGTGTATAGCTAGGTCTAAATGGTTGAATGTATTGATTAAAATTAGGTTGGAAGGGTTGGGAATATTGTGAGTAACTTGGTCGATATTGAGTTTGAACATTTTTATTGAATTTTTGTGCTTTCGAATTCTGATTAGAATTTGAATTTTTATTACGATATTCTGTGTTTTTATAAAATTCAAAATTAATGTGTTCTTCATAAATTCCCTCATTTTGTGCAATGGTAATTAAGGATCTTAAGTCTGTAATATCGTGATGGGCTAAAGTAGTGAATAATTGTATTGGTAGTTTCCTTATCAGTATCTTAATAGAGTCTTTAATAGCCTGAATATAAATAAGAAAATCCGATTGGTTACCTTCCAGGTGTAGTTTCGAAATTAATAATTGACTTTCCGCTTCTTCGCAGAATGCTCTTAGGTTTCTTAGGTTGTTGTCGCTCAGCGCAACAATTTGGGGTGCGGAAATAATTGGTTGTGATATTTTTATTGTAAAATTTTTAAATTTTGTGTTTTATTTTTTTGTTTGGTTTCAGATTCAATGTTATTATTATTTTTAAGCTTTCTCGTTTCACTTTTTTTTTTTTTTTGTAAATTTTTGTGTTGTTTTATTACAATTCTTTATTGTTCTTTTTTTTTTATTTTTATATGTTGGTTTTAAGACTTAGTTGCCTTTGGACCTAATGTTTTTGTTTCGTATTTCACTTCCACTTATTATTGGATAACCGAATTGGAATTATAATCCAAGTTGAAGAGTTTTCACGAATTTATTTTGGGAGATGTTTCGAGCACTGTATTATAAAATTTAACTTATTTTCCACTCGAAGGTTCTTTTTTCGAATAATTTTTGTATCCTACCGACTGCGCCAGTAAAATTAGTTGTAATATTTTTTTTTTGAGTCGAACTAATGTCCCGTCAGTTGACTAAGGACAACGCCAAGAAATAAAAAAAAGTTTTAGGAGAAATAGTTTCACGACTTTATTCTTTGGATCTCAGCTTAAGACTAAAAATCAAATGCGAATTGGATTGAGGAGAAGCCTCAGTATTTGAACAATATTTGTATTTCGGGAGAGCCTCGCTCTTGGGTTCTTAAGATTAGGAAGTGTTGAAAGAGGGCAGTCAAATCTGCTTAGGTCAGGCTTTAGGATGTTTCAAGAACGGCTGCGCTGCCAAAGATAAACGAATGCAGCGCAGCTTTTCCATAATGTAAAATTACTAGAGTGCATTACTGTTTTCTTTGAAATAATAGAAGTGGCTGGTTTGGACCACCCAAATACGTCACTATATATACATTACTTATACATTACTTATACATTTCTTATACATTACTTATACATTACTTATACATTACTTTATAAATTAAGTTATTCACCTGGAATTCTAGTGTGCGAATTGCATTCCGCTTTCAAATGTTCTAGAACCTTTGTGTAATATTCTATTACCATACTCCTGACCATTACCGCGGTGTCATCCGCGTAGGTTGCAATAAGTTTTCGTCTTCAACTTCTGTACAGCACCAGGAATCCGGCATATCTGAAGAGTCGGGCCTAAAACACTGCCTTGGGGTACGCCTGCTGAGATTGTACGCGTAGACGATTTGTCGCCATCAACAACCACACTGAACTGTCTGTTCGATAGAAAGCTTTTGATAAGAAGAAATAGCTGTGGCGTCAAAATGGTCTTAAGCTTACTTAGAAGAGCATCATGCCAAACTCTATCAAAGGCTTGTTGTGTATCCATGAACACAGATGTTGTATACATCTTGTCCTCCTTTGCCTCCAAAGCAAAGTTTGTCACTCGGTTTAGCTGTTCTGGAGTCCCATGACTTTTTCGGAAACCACTTTGGAATAGCTTGGCTCACGCTTGGAAGTTTGAGTATGCGTTCTAATATTACCCTTTCCATCATTTTCCATAGCGCGGATAGAAGACTTATGGGGTATATGCATCTACTTCAGAGGGTTGCTTTCCAGGCTTCGGAATCATCGTTATGATTGCTGATTTCAATTTGCTTGGAAAGTGTCCCAGCCTTAGAGCGCTATTGAACAGTAGGACTAAGAAAAGTACAGCTTTGATGGGAAGGAGTTTGAGCGTCCTGTTATCAAGGAGGTCCTCACCAGGCGATTTTTTAGGTTTGAGCTTTTTGATTTGCGTTACTACCTCTTTGTAAAACATAATACTAAAATTTAACTATTTCTAAATTGGTGTATGAAATATTATTTATTGTGGTTGTGCCGTTGAATCTTATTAAATATGAACCTTCTAAAAGTGAATTGTTTGTTATTTTCGTTGCGACCTGATTAATTATTAGTAATTTGCCATCATTTTGTGAAATCTGTGATCAGGCATAATAAATTTCGAATCAATTTGTTATTACGTGGTATTTTATTTAAGTAATTAAGAGTTCTTTATGTAGTACAATTTTGAATACGGAAATATCTATTAAATCTGCTTTTGTTGGTAATTTAATATATCTTTAATGGTTTCATTATTTAACATTTTTGTTTCCCATTGTAACCTTTTATTTGTATCTTTTTTTATATATCCTGATTCTATATCGATTATTTCTTTATAGAAAATTAAAATAGTTATATAGAATAGGTCGGCATATCATTAATAGGTAAGAACATCCTTTATGTCCTTGAACCGGAAAAATTTGTTATTGGAGTAATCAATTATTTCTAAAGTGGTATTACGTTACGATTGGTATTAGAAGTAATAAGAATTGCATTTGCTGTAATTTTAAATGAATTATAACATTTGTTAAAACTTAATGTTGTCTCTGTTTATACTTGATGTTTAAGAAAGTTAAAAATGAGAAAGAAAATAAATTTTCTACTTCTTTAGTTGGAATAGGAGCTTCAGAAATAAAAATTTTAATTGGATGCCCGTTATATTTATTTTCGTTGCAAAATGTAAAATTGTTTATGTATTCCTTTAATTTGATAAGAAATTTGGTTTGTATTGTTTGTTTGTAATTTTCGTCTATTATAATAGCTTTAACTTCAATATTCTCTACGTCTTGCAGAAATATTTATAGTAAAAAGAAATTTGTAAGTAAAATTGAATATGATAAAGATTATCTAAAGTGTAATGAATTCCTACCGTTATGTTTGGTGGTAGATATTCTCTTAATATTCCTATTAAATTTTCTGGCGTATCTATTCGATTATATGTCGTGTCTTACAAAAGCTCTCAATGACTCATTGTTAATAACGTTGTTAATAACAGTTGTTGTTGAAACTGATTTAACGGTTAACGGGTGTCATGTATTAAATTTTCAAAACTACTTTTAGCTGAAATCTGAATTTTCCTTAAGAGATTGTACCCAAGTAATAAATCGGATTCTAAACCTTTTGTTTTATAAAATAGATGTTTTGTTTTAAATATTGTCAATATATGGTAATATTTTATAATAGAGTATCCATAATTTGTAGGTACTCTCTTATAAGTTGGTAACTCTTTTTTATTTTCATAAATTCCCTTTTTGATATAGCACGATGTGGCTCCCGTGTCAATTAATATTTTACATGTTTTTTGTATTTCTGCCTATTCTTGTTATATGAGGCATTCCCCGGCAGGGCTCTGATCTAAAAAATGTTCTTCATCAATGTTATTTATTCTCATACCATTCTAGGCTGTTCCCTTCCCTTTTTAATGGGATTTGCGGTTCAGTTTTGTGATAGATATCGATTAAAATTATTACTTTGCAAACATTTTTTATAATGCTGTCTGTTATTATTATTGGCTTTTAAAATTTTTACTCTGGTGATAGTAATTATTGTTCGGACGATGTTATGTATTATATGTTATATGTATTATATATACGTTATGGAACTACCTAATTGTTATATTCGTTTCATTGATTATTTCGCTGTCTTTTTCATAAGTCATTATAGTTTTATTTATGAGTAATGTCATTTTCTTTGGTAAGGGTTTAACTACCTCCAGGGTAGTTTCGCATTTTATAGTTGGGTCAATTGTTTGGATTTTCTAATCCTCCACTTCATTTCTGCTAGCGTTTAACTGCCCTTCTATGCCATAAATTTTTGTAGTCACTTCACCCAATTGTAAATTTTTTAATTATTCCATTGTCAGATTGGTGGCGCTGTCATTGTTAAATTAAAATTTTCAAAACTATTAATTAAATTTTCCAGATTGTTATCTTTAATTAATTGTTAAAATGTATGTAGGATATTTATTGTTTAGCACAATTGTTTATATTAGTAATATTTTGATATTATAATAGTTTGCTTATTATATTTGGTATTTAATAAAAAGATGACTCCTGCCAACACTTCTTGATCTGCGGACATACGACATACACAACTTTGCCTTATTCCGGACACGACAACTTTCGGCTTGATGATCTTTTAACTGCACAGCTTTCAACTTGCTTTGCTCTTCTTCCACTCCCTCTATGCTTGTCCTTTTTCTTATAACTACTTGCGCTCACGACGCTCCCTTTTGCGATGATTATCGATCATCGCATATCTATAACTATCGTTACATGTATGTTTTTTTCGCACGGGTCTCACACCTCCAGCTTAACCGACCGATGGGCGCTGCCGTGTATCGTACAGCTCCATTCGCGAGAAGATAGACGCGATATAGAAAAGAGAACAGAAACGAGGAAATGAACATAATGTAAAATAACTCTAATAAATATTAGTGTTAATAGGATCTAATTATGTACTAAAAACTTAAAATTGATTGCTTTTAGAGCGGCAGAGAGTAAAGATTACAGATAATAGGATAAAGCTATTACAGTCAGAACGTAATACCAAAGACACTAGAATAAGAAAGAGAAAAGAGAGAGAGAGAAAGAGCGGAGAGCGCTCTATGTGTGCGCACGTATGTTCATGCATTGTAAATTTGACCAAATATGCCCTTCACCTTAGAAGTTCGTTGACTTTAAGTCTATATTATTTTTTATCAATTGGCACCATGCGAAAAATTCTTGTTTTGCATTGCGTTAACGTTATTATTATTTAAATAAAACTTAGAAATAGTAATAGCCGAATCTATGTACATCACAAAATAAATTTCGAAAATGATCTTATATAAGAATACTTGTCATTAGGGTATTCAGCTTGCGGCGTGAGAAAAATTAATAAGGCAATGATTGTTGAGTGCTTGTGTCCGCACTTCGTGCCTGAAGATATGACTTTTGCAACAAACTGTTTTCATATTTTTATTTATTTTATTAATTTTTATTTTCTACTACGTATTATTATTTTTTATGAATTATTATTTTGAAATTTTATTGCTTTTATTATTTATTAATAAAATTATTATTTTTTTATGAAATTAAAAAATAATTATTATTTTTATGAAATATTTATTTCTCAATGTAATGTCTTCTTTTTGGAAAATTTATGTTTAATTATTTAGTATACTTATTAAGTCATTTGACTTAATATGATGTATGTAAATGAACCATTTTTATTATTTAAAATGCGCATTATATTCAGCTTTCAGTTTAATTTTTTTTTTGGTCTATTCCAATTTGATATTTTTAAAAAGCTCGCAGTTTTGGGTGGGAAGAATAGCCAAATTTTTGGGTTTTCCTTTTAATTTCTCTTAGCCCGTTTGCTTAAAGTTGACTATACGCAGAGCTCCTCGATTTTTTGATCTTTTCGCATATAATCGAGTTTATATTCAACTAAAATAAAAAGAAAAAAAAGAAGATTCATAAGTGGGAACAAGTGCAGCTTATCCCACTGTCGGAAATCTTGGTGCTATTTCCCCGCTCTTAAATTGTTTAGATTTCCTGAAAGGGATCCAACAATGTTAATAAGATGGGCGGAAAAATGCCAATTTACAGAAGATTTTATGGCAAGCACTTCATCACTGTTTTTATGCCAAGATCATTTCTCCCCAGATGATATTAAGGAAAATAAAGCCACAAATACAAGATGAAATGATAGCGAAAAATTGTTTGCTCAGAGCATATATTACAGGTCCACATCGACATATACGTTTTTAAGAGATTCGCTAAAATTAAATTTTCCAAGTCCATCATCATATCATCCAGATGCAACGAATGTGTGTACTCAGCCCTTAAAGAATCTATTAAAGAAATGAATGCATCTGATAAAGAGTGCATATTGGCTTGTGATGAATAAAGCAACAAAAAAAAAACTAGCTTACAATGTGTCAGTTGATATTATAGATGGAATAGAGCATTTACTTGATCGCTCTAATAAAATCGGAAGACATATTTGCGTATTTGTTGTTAGGGGTATTTTAAAAAAATGGAAATTTATAATAAACAATTTCGTGGCCGAAACGAATATAAAAGGCGATTGCCTAAAAAGTCTTATTTATATGGTAAAAACATTATTATTGCTGAGAAAATTGGGTTCAATGTAATGGGTGTTGTGTACGATCAAGGAGGTAACAATAGAAAATGTACCTCAATACTTGAAGTCACCAATGAAAAACCTTACTTTACCTTAAATAATAAAAAATATTATATGTTTTTTACATTCCGCACCTTTTCAAGTCTATAAGGAATCATTTTCTGAAAGCTAATTTTGAAACCCCTGACGGACTAGTTGATTTTGATGTCATTCGAGAGGTTTACGAATTAGATTATGGATCAGTAACGAGAATGACTAAATTAACAAGGAGCCACGTTAATCCAACTAGATTTGAGCTAATGCTCGTATGTTTGGAAACTCAGACACTTAGCCACACTGTTGCAGCGGAAATTAAGACTTGTAACCAAAACAAGCAATTACATAGAAATAGTTCCGAAGTTGCAGCTTCTACGGCTGCATTTGTCCAAAAGGTTAATTAACTTTGATTGCCTGAATAGCAGAAGATTAACTGACAAAAACCCCATGAAATGCGCGCTTCAAGTTAACAATGCAGTTTGGAATAAACTAAAGGAAATGCAGGAATACCTAAAAAGCGTTAAATATCACGGCAATAAAATATATTGTGTTGATGGCTTGATCCAAACTACTGAAGCAATATTTGGACTCGTCGAAGATCTCTTTAAGGATCACGCAGACCACTTTTTCTTTTTAACTAGTACTGTTAACCAGGATCGCCATGAAAATATATTTGCGTGCGTTCGAGCAAAAGCTGGTAACTGCAGAAATCCTTCAGTTAACGAATTTAATATAATAATTGCCAAGCTCATATCTCTACACATTGTTAAATTTTCACAAAAGTCGAATTGCGTATCAGATGATGATGTTATGTTGCCAATAGAGTTCGATTCGATAATATATCAGTCTTTCTTTGAAAAAAAAAGAAATACAGCAACAAGAATACTCTGTATCATTTTCCAAAATTCTGCAAGACAATGAGAGGTACTTTGACCAAAATATATATAACTTTTTGTTCGATGATGTACCCATTGAATTAACTTCCAGTAGATATTTTGTTGGATATATTGCTAAGGGATCCAGTTGCGATAAATGCAGATCGGTAATTTTAAAAGAAACCGAGCATTTAACAGCTCCATCAGAGCTTTTCATACATGAGAAAAACTACTCAATAGACTCGGACTTCGGGAAATTAAAGGCACCATCTGATTTATTTTTTAATATTTGCAAAATACACATTAAAGTTTTCGAAAATATTTTTAAAAATAATAAAAAACAAATGTGTATAAAAAATTTATTGTTGAGTGCAAAATTAAAGGAGTGCCTTCTCATTATGGTTTTATGAAAATAATGAATGTTATGCACATAGAACAGACTTGTTAAACAAACTTATAAAAGTTTTGCTTTTTAAGCATTGCAAGTGGACTGTGATGATAGCTGATAGACAAAAAAAGCAAGCTAAGCTCAGCATTCTATCTCATAAATAAAAAAATTAGCTATATTTAAATAATTGGCGACTGAAAAATGGACGCAAAATATATAAAAAAAAAACAATAGTTAGAAAAATAACTTAATTGGGGAACATGGAAATGTTTTAATGTTAATCATTAAAATATTTCAAGTCGACTCGAAGGCCTAATAAATATAGGACCCCATTACAATTGTAATGGCCTCCCGTGGTGTTCCCTGGGTACCGAATATTACATATATTACAAATAATTAATTAACATAACATAATATAAATAAAATAAAAATAAAATATAAATATGTAAGCGGTAGCTAATTCGAGCGGCGATTTTAACAAACGAATTTAAAAAACTTTAAAATTTTAATAGTCAGGGAATTTTTATTTTATTTCATCATATTGCTACGAAATTGGCCACAACTCCAAATACGTAAATTCGTTTCTTCGATCAGAATTGATTTCGGCCCGAAAATCGTCTTCTAGCACAACACGCACACGCGTGTTCGTCTCTTGTTTTTACTCACACAAGCAAGCAAATTCTATTTTTAGATTTCTTACGCTCTCAGCGTGAGCGAGCGGAAAGAGAGCAAATTTGACCTTCACCAAACGAATGTATGGCCGTTACGCATCTTGTTATTCTAGTGTCTTTGGTAATACTCTGTAAGGGTGATGCAACTCATAGTTAGATCTACAATAATTTAAGATAAGTGGTAAATAGTTTCTAGTGAGTCTACTTGAAACAGAGAAGTTAAACCATGTCGGGACTTTTAACTTCACCACGAATAAGTTCACAAATAAAGACTGTTCCAAGCATCGTTCTACGGTTAGCTAGGGAAGGTAAATTAATTAAAAGTAGTCTACTGGAATAAGGAGGTAATATACGGTTTGCATCCCAATTTAGGCGCCGCGAAGCATGAAAGGCCTTCATGCAAGAAACTAGGCGAGAGCTTATGAGGAACTAAAACATCCTTATTCAAATGCTCGTTTCTTCTAAAACAGGATAATGACTCCCTTAATAATAGCTACATGGAACGCTAATGACGTTTCGCGGCACGAGCTAGAGCTTGATCAGTTCTTAGCCGACAGAAACATTGACGTTATGCTACTTTCAGAGACCCATCTTACCGAAAAGTACAATTTCCAAATACCAGGATATAAATTTTACTTTACGAATCACCCGGATGGCAAGGCCCATGGAGGCACAGGGATGCAAATAATACTAATAAGCACCACTTTCTTTGTAATTGGCAAGAAGACTGCTTACAATGTACCTCTATAAACCTCGAATGCCATAACGGCACTCTCACTCTTGCTGCTGTATATTGCTTACCTCGCTTCACTATCTATGAGGAAAAATTCACAACACTTTTTGACTCGTTTGGTGAAAGGTTTGTTGCAGCTGGCGATTGGAATGCCAAGCACATGTACTGGGGATCTCGGATAGCGAACCCTAAAGGAAAACAGCTGTACAACGCAATCATCAAACCGCAACACAAACTTAACTATGTTTCCCCGGGAGCGCCTACATACTGGCCAGCAGATCCCATGAAGCTTCCAGATTTGAATAACTTTGCCATCACAAAAGGGATATCCCAATTAATGATTACAGCTGAGGCACTTCCAGAACTCTCATCTGATCACTGTCCGGTGCTCTTTCATCTTTTGTACCATCTACAACACAACTTATAAGCAATAGGACCAACTGGGCGAGGTACAAAAAATATGTTTGTTCCCATACCGGCTTTACTAGCCCCCTTGAAACCGAACAAGACATTGATCAGTTTGCTGGTGATATAGAATCAATACTTGTCGCAGCAGCAAAAGCGTCAACTCCACAAGACAACCATTTATGCAGTATAAAGTTAAACAAGACAAGTAGAGATATTGAGCTGCTTGTGCTTGAAAACCGACGAGATCGAAGGGAGTAGCAGGAGCACAGATCACCAAAGGCAAAGAGTAAATTAAAAGTAGCTTCTCGCAAACTTACCAATGCGCTTAAGAAAGAAGAAGCGGACGCACAACTAAGGTATATATAGAATATCTCTACCACAGGCACAAAGAACTCGTTGTGGAAAGACCACAGGAACCTACAGGCACCAACAGAAACGGTTGTACCTCTCCGTAACTCTACCGGAAACTGGTCTCGCAGTGACACGGACGGAGCAAGAGTCTTCGCTGATCATGTTTAAAAAGTATTTCAACCAAACCTAGCCACTAACTCATTTACTGTCCCGCCTTTAACAGCATCTGACTTAGCACATCAAGATCCTGTAGAATTTCGACCAAGCGAGATAACGAAAGTCCAGTCAAGACTGGAAAATCGTCTGGCTACGACTTAATAACCCCGAAAATGATCATCGAGCTCCCCATGTGTGCAGTTCTACGAATCTGCTTGCTCCTCAACGCAATTACTAAAATTGGATACTTCCCTAAGCCAGGGAAGGACAAAACACAGCCATCATCATACAGGCCAATAAGCTTACTTACTTGTCTATCCAAGTTATTTGAAAAAGTGCTGCTGCTACGCATCAGCCCCCACCTCAAAACACACAACACACTCCCATTGCACCAATTTGGTTTTCGGGCGAAACATGGAGCCATTGAACAGGTTAACCGCATCACAACAGAAATTCGTACTGCCTTTGAACACCGTCAATACTGCACAGTAGTGTTGTGTCGTTCGTGAACGAACGAAGTAAATTGAACTATTCACCAAACTGAACGAACGAACTAGGTCTGTCTTTATAGTTCAATATAGTTCGATAGTTCAATTTAGTTCACTTAGTTCAATATAGTTCACTTAGTTCACGTCGTTCATTTTGATCTCTTACCCTGATCGTTCGTTCGTTGTTCACTTAGTTCGATAGGTCGGTCTGAGTTCACTTAGTTCGATAGGTCGGTCTGAGTTCACTTAGTTCGATAGGTTGGTCTTAGTTCATTTAGTTCGAAAGTTCGCTTATCGAATAAGCTGATTAATTTTCGCATACATTTAAAACTACGGTTTACAAGTTTGTGCGTATCTATGGCTTCAAAACGAAAGCATAGCAAAGTTTGGAATTTCTTTGATTCAGTGGATGAGAAGAGTGCTAAATGCAAATACTGCAAAACTGTGCTTAGTGTGGCTGGTGGATCGCAAGGAAACTTATCGCGTCACCTTAAAAATAAGCACCCAGCAGCTTTGGAGGAAACAAAGCGCCAAACCAATGAAAGCCGACAGGAAGCAAATGTAAACATAATATTTTGATTTATTCATTTAAGTAGGCTTACTAAATTCTTGATTTCTTTTAACATAGACTCCTCAGATAATTGGACCCCAACAGCAAGTAATAACTTCGTTCATTCAACGACCACCGGCTGCCGGGAAAGCTGAGAAAATTGATAGGCAACTAGTTCGTATGATTGCAAAAGGTCATCATGCATTGCGAATTGTAGAAGAGCCTGATTTCAAGCAGCTCATAGATGAGATGATGTGTCTAATTGCCCCGGATACAAGATGCCCACTCGAAAAACGCTGTCCAACGTGCTTCTTCCAAAGCTTCGGGACGAAATTGTTGGTAGCGTCAAAGAAAAAATGGAGCTGGCATCTGCAGTTTGTTTGACAACGGATTGTTGGACCTCTCTTGCAAATGAAAGTTATATTGCTGTTACAGCTCATTTTATTGAGAGTGAGGCAACTGTTATGAGCTCACATATGATTGCATGCGAGGCATTCGTTGAGCAGCACAGTGGTCAAAATCTGTGCGCATTTTTACAAAAAATAGCAGAAAGATGGAGTATAGAAAACAAAATATCTGCTGTGGTTTCCGATAATGCTGCAAATATTGTCAATGCCATTAAAACAGGAAATTGGCCACATATACCATGTTTTGCACATAGCTTGAACCTAATTGTGCAAAAAGGACTCCGCGAAATCAGCGTTGTACAAAACAAAGTCAAATTCATTGTGGAGTTTTTCAATCGTAGCACTTTCGGCCTTAAGAAGCTGAAGTCAACTCAAACCCAATTGAACTTGCCCGATCTCAAATTGATTCAAGATGTGTCAACTCGTTGGAATTCAACTTTTAAAATGCTAGAAAGGCTTGTTGTGTTGAAAGATGCTCTTATATTAACACTTTCTACTCTGCGTTCTGAATTAAACTTATCTCAGAATGAGTGGGCGATAGTAGAAGAGTTACTGCCTATATTAAAACCATTCATGGAGGTAACAGAAGAAATATCAGCAGAAAAGAATGTAACCCTTTCAAAGGTTATAGTTCTTGCGATTTTGCTACAGAACTGTTTGAATAACAAAACGCCTAAGGATAAATGTGTTGCTGCACTTGTTGCAGTTCTAAAAGCTGAGATGAATCGACGATTTTGCAAGCTGGAAAGTAACGAACTCTACGCAGAGAGTAACATTTTAGATCCTCGATTTAAAGGTCGTTGGTTCAAGTCAAAAGAAGAATACGAAAAAGCTGTTTGTAATCTTAAAAGGAAAGTAACTCCAATTCGTCTCAACAGCGAAAATTATGAATTCGAATCACCTGCGTTTGAAACTAATTCAGCCAATCAGAGTTCGGTTTGGTGTGATTTTGACAGTGAGTTCAAGAACACGACAAAGGCTGCAAAAACTACCGGTTCTGCCGAGAAAGAGATGGAAAAATACCTGGAAGAGGAATTTATACCGAGGACTGCTGACCCTTTGGTTTGGTGGGAACAAAGAAAGAAATTGTATCCGCATCTATATTCTTACAGCCTTAAGCGACTATGCCTTATGGCTACATCAGTTCCTGGCGAACGCCTATTTTCAAGTGCTGGGGAAATCATCCGAAAAAGACGGATGCTACTAAAACCTAATAAAGTGGAAAATCTAATGTTCCTTCATAGCAACATGTAGATGGATCACAGGTATAAACATAATTTTATCATATGTTATTGAAAATGTTCCCTAATAAACTTCTTTATTCTCTTTTCAGAAATCAAATAAATGCATTAAAATTACTATATTATCTGTTTGTAAACTCTTTATTATTTCTTATTATTATTATGTATAAGTGTTTTTGACATAAATTGAATAAATAATATTAATTTTCAATGACAGCATTGTATGAAATAAATTCATAACATTTTTTTTTTTTGAAGCACCTTTAAGCAAGTTTAAAAAATGAACGATTGAACTAAATGAACGACCTAGTTCATTGATTTTAAACGAACGAACGAACTTATTCCTCAAATTGAACTAGGATTACCCAACACACACAGCACAGCTCTCTTCTTAGACGTTGCACAAGCATTCGATAGAGTATGGCTGGATGGACTTACAGCCATACTTAAGTGGACATAAGTAAAAAAGGCGTATACTTACATAAAATAATCAAACTGCTGCCTCAAAACAAACATTAGCTAAAGTCTTACCTATATAAAAGAGTATTCGCGGTCAGATGCAGTTCAAGCACTTCAAGCGATTGTACTATAGAAGCCGGAGTTCCTCAAGGAAGTGTTCTGGGCCCAATTCTATACACCCTATACACGGCGGACCTCCCAACAAACTACCAGCTAACGATTTCCACATTCGCTGATGACACTGCAATACTGAGTCGATCCAGATGCCCAGTAAGAGCTACGATGCAACTAGCACGCCATCTAACTTGTGTAGAACAATGGCTTGCAAATTGGCGCATACGAGTAAACGAAGAAAAGTGCAAACAGGTAACATTAACCCAAAACAAACAAACCTGCCCGCCCTTGGCAACCTAATATTCTTAGGTATTCATCTGGACAAGCGGCTCACCTGACGGAAACACATAGAGGCCAAGACGACGCACCTCAGACTAAAAGAAATGGATCTACACTGGCTTATAAACGTTCGCTCTCCCCTAAGCTTGGAGTACAAAGTCCTCTTATATAACTCCGTTTTAAAACCCATATGGACCTATGGCTCCGAGCTATGGGGAAACGCATCGAGAAGCAACATCGACATAGTACAGCGAGCACAGTCTAGGATTCTAAAAATCATTACTGGAGCTCCATGGTATCTTCGGAACGAGAATATACACAGAGACTTAAAAATAAAACCTGTCATTGAGACAATAGCAGAGAAGAAAGTAAAATACAATGAAAAACTAGCCTCACATCCAAATCCTCTTGCGAAAAAACTTATTCGAGTATGCAGCCAAAGCCGACTGCACAGGATCGACCAACCAGCCCAGCGTTAAATTTGTTAGGCCACACAGCACGAATCATTTCATTCGTCATTTTAGTCATGTAAGGATCATCAAATTCTTTAGACCGTCTTTTTATAAAACCAAGCACAACAAAAATTAGAGTACAATAGGCGCTGAAAATTAAAAAAAAAAAAATTACGTCTGCTCGGGACCCATCTCCACAATTCCTCTTCCTGGCGACCGGAGAAGTATCCCTGCAATTTATTAAACAATTGCAAACAACTGCCAAATGACCAAATGACAGCGGCGCGGGATACTACCACAACAAACAAATTACAAACCATGAAATATTATATTGTTACCAGTCCATGTCACTGTCTAAAACCAAAGTTTACAAAAAAATACTACCTTCATAATTAATACTAACTCACCATGTCCTAGTCCCAAACTCACCCCATGCTATGTACAACTCTTAAATTCAAATAATTTTACCTATATATTAAACACATTGTAATCACATTGTAATAATCGCAAATGTAATTAAAATCACTTTTTCAAGTTAACAAATTGAAAATTTGAAATTGTGTCCCGGCCGCAAAGTAAATACCTCGACAACTAATAATCAAACGAAAAGCTCGACACTTGCCGGATTTCGTGAGTCTTTACATAAAATTGAAAGTAGAAGGCGAAAGAAGAGACGAGAAGAACATAGGCGCACAGGCATTGATTGCTCCTACGAGTCGGCAACAAAACAAGGGTATAAGAGATAAACCAAGAACGAAATGCTATTAATGCGGCAAACTCGGGCACATAATATAAAATTGTCGCAGCAGCAGCGCGGCAATTGAGAATGGAGACAAAACGGAATACAAGCGATGCTCTTTGCTTGGCTCTCTGGACATGGATGGCTTTGATCGTTCGATGTGGTGTCTTGACAGTGGCGCTACCAGCCACATGTGTTGTCAACGGGAACTATTTACAAATTTTGAAATGAAAGGAAATTGTATGTCAGTGAGTCAGGCTGTGGCTAAAGGCTGCATTGTGAATTTTGGAAGTGAATGTAAAAATGTTGTGCACGGCAAGGAGTGTATTCTGAATGCCAAGCGATTTGGCAACTTGTATTTGTTTTGCGAGAGTCGCAACAAATGTTTCGCAACAGTTGAGGCGGACGGTGCTTAATGGAAATTTCGAAAAAGAAACTGGTGACTGGAATGGATAAAGTAGATTTTTCAAACAAGGAGCCATGTAGGACGTGTATGATGAGCAAAATTCACGTGAAGCCGTTTCCACATGAATCTATGAATCGAGCAAAGGATCTGTTGCAGCTAGTGCATACCGATGTATGCGGTCCATTTAGAACAAGTTCGCTTGGTGGGTCGAAATTCTTCCTAAGTTTCATCGACAACAAATCTGGGCGCATATTTGTGTATATTTGCAGAAGAAGCCGTGCCAAATCCTGAAGCTTTACGGGCGGGACCCGGTAGGCCGAAACTTATACAAACGGACAAACCTGGACGACCAAAAAAACAGTACAATTTACTTGGTGCTATGGTTGCAAGAGACGGACCAATTCCATTGACGTATGCACAGGCAATAAATTGCGAGTATGCCTCCCAATGGCGTGAGGCGATGCAGTTTGAATATGATGCTCTGGTATCTAACAAGACATGGCAGATCGCAGAATTACCGAATACCCATAAGACGATTGGATGCAAGTGGGTATACAGTGTGAAGTGTGATGCTGAAGGCTGTATTGATCGATTCAAGGCCCGTCTAGTTGCGAAAGGTTGTTCGGTATGGTGTGAACTACAAGGAGACATTATCGCCGGTGTGCAGATTGGAGAGCATACGACATGTTTTGGCGATGGCGGCGGAATTAAATCTCTATGTACACCAAATGGATGTATGCAAATTAAAATTGTTACTCTTTATTTATTTAAAAAAATAAATTTTATTTTTTATTATTTAACATTTATTTGGTGATAAACTTTTTCACTTATACTATTACGAGACACTTTGTTGGTAGCTTATCTTTAGCTTCGAGCTGTTGACGATCTCTTCCCGGTTCAGACTGATCTTCAAATTCTAAGTCCTAATCCAATCAACCTCGGCCAGAAGCTTTTCTTTTGGAAAATTACCGAACTTTCGATAAAAGCTTTATGCCACGCCCAACGTGGGGCGGCGTATTTAAAAGTTCTATATAAATATTAACGATAATAAGTTAAAAATAAAACGGAACTCGCGCCGCCAACAATCCATATTTTTAGTGGAAAAATTAAAACATCCACAACAATCCAACGACATCTAACTACTGTGAAAGTAATCGTGGAAAAACTTAATTGGAAATCAATTAATGCAATAATCCAATTAAGAATTTAATATAAAAAGGTGGACTGAATACTTAATACAAATTACGAGAACACAATAATAATAAAAATTCAGAACTCAACTACGCACCCAAATGAAATTCAAACAAATTTAAAAAAAAAAGGGCTATATAAAAAATTGAAGGAATACCCCAATAAATTATAATCAAAACGACCCAATTGAAGGAAGACTGCAACAAAGAATTATTAAGACCAACCAATTGAAGGAAGACCCCTACCCTCCACCAACTACGCTGAAGGAAGAACTCCCACGGAAAGTATCGTGAGCAGATAAAAACAACACTAAGTCTCTAAATAAAAATTAAAAAAATTAAGATTAAGATACAGAGAATACTACATTAAAATTAAATATTACAATATCAATTTAATTTAAAACAATCTGGAAGATTTGATAAATAGTTTTGATAATTTAAATTTAACAATGGCAACCGGAGGTTCAGTATCAACCCTTTCTGCGGGCGGGATATCCAGCGCCAGCCATCTGACAATGGAATTAATAAACCGATTAATAAATGTACAGTTGAGTGAAGTAACCAGAAAACTTGAAGGGTTAGAAGCGTAGTTCACCGCTAACAAAAATGAGGTAGAAGACTATAAGATCCAAACAATTGACCGAACCATAAAATGCGAAACTACATTAGAGGTAATTAAATCCTTTCCAAAGTTCACAGGTGAAAGAACCCAATATGTAGGCTGGAGAGAAGCGGCGGAAACCGCAATGAGTCTATATAAAATTGAAAGTGAACAATATTTTGTCGCTTTAACAATTTTACGTAATAAAATCATGGGAGCAGCACACGATGCTCTAACCAACCATGGTACCGTTTTAAACTTTCAAGCAATTCTTTCTAGATTGGATTTTATTTATAACGATAAAAGACCAATTCATATACTCGAATCAGAATTAAGCATCTTAAGACAGGGACGCATGACCATTACAGAATTCTACAACGAAGTAAACAAGAAAATGACGTTACTTATAAATAAAACTATAATGACTTATGGAAAGGACAGCCTTATAACCAAGGAAACAAATAAAACAATTAGGAGCAACGCTCTCAGAATTTTTATTTCTGGATTAAACGGTTCAATCTCAGAAACACTCTTCTCTCTTAACCCACCAGACTTGCCAAATGCTTTGGCATAGTGTCAGGAATTAGAGTCTAACAACTTTAGAGCTCAATTTGCAAATAGGTATAATGGATTTAGGAATGAAAATAAAAATCAAGGAAACAACCTTAGATTTGCCTCTAGAGAGATTAATAATACACCAAATAGGATAAATAATAATTGGGAACTTCGGAGCGAATATCAATTGGAATTTTAATAATAATTCCAAAGTTCAACCACCACCAGAACCTATGGAAGTAGACGGCTCCATAAGAGTTCAAAATCGTCCGTATAAAAATTATAATCATCCTAGGAATAATAACAACCTGTGGAATTATAATAATAACCAACACAATTTTAATAATAATTTCCAAAGAAATAATTATAATCAATACCCAGCGCAAAAACACAACACAAGCGCAGGCCATGTAAATCAGTCCGAAACACACCCCCTGATAAAACGGGAATCAACGGGAACAGTCAACCAGCCAGCTCAAAAAACAATGAGAGTAAATAATATCAACGAGGGCCATTTTTTAGATCAGCACCTTACAGAGGAATGCCTCATATAACAAGGGTAGACAGAAAAACTAAAAGACAATTCAAAATATTAATAGATACAGGAGCCACCGCGTGCTATATAAAAAAGGGTATTTATGAGAATAAAAGGGAATTATCAATACACAAAAGAGTATCTACAGTTCATGGATATTCAATCATAAAATATTATCACTTGATAAATATATTTGGGGAACAACATTTATTCTATGAAATTGAGGGTTTAGAATCTGATCTATTAATTGGATTCAATTTGTTAAGAAAGATTGGAGCTAAATTAGATATCGAGAAAGGGATCATGGAGTATAAGGGAAATAAAGGGAAACTCGAATATTTTGACGAGGATAAAAACGATTTGTGCTTAATTGAGGAAAAAAATATTCTTCCATTAAAAGAATATATTATTAAAAAATATTTAGATGAGCAACAGGTATATAAAACCGAAACGGTATTTGCTGAAGGCAGTTTATATAGCTTGGGATCAACGAAACCTGAGCACAACGACGTTGAATTATCCGTCATTAATAAAACTAATAGTTCGGGATCTGAAAATCCTGAGCACGCCAGCGTAGATTTATCCGCTAATAAACAATATATCAGTTTTGGATTGAAAAATCCTGAACAAGACGACGATGTTAATTCCGTCAGTCTTAAATCAAATAGCTTGAAATCCACAAATACCGAGCACGCAGTCGTTGAGTTTTCCGACAAAGAAAAAATTCATAACCTAAATATAATTTCAAATCAAATAAGATATTGAAAATAAAGTTATGAATAAAATTGAAAAGGAGCATTCTAAAATAAATACGCAAATTCCTTTTCGTACCGATATTCGACGAGAAATAAATAAAGTCAATGACAGAGCAATTTATAGCAAACAATATCCTTATGCCATGTCGGTCTCAGATTTCGTTAATAATGAAATCGATAGAATGCTAAAAGAACAAATTATAAGACCAAGTAGAAGCCCCTACAATACACCACTCTTAGTAGTGCCCAAAAAAGGTCAAAACGAAGATGGATCTCCAAAACATCGACTCGTTATTGACTATAAAAAATTAAATGAAAGCACAATACCTGACAGATACCCGATGCAAGATCCGTCTGTAATATTATCTAACTTAGGGAAGTCAAAATATTTCTCAACCATTGATCTGGTCAGGATTCCACCAAATTTTAATGAAAAATTCAGATATTGAAAAAACAGCTTTCTCTATAAATAACGGAAAATTTGAATTCTTACGTATGCCATTTGGGTTAACAAACGCCCCTAGAATATTTCAAAGGCCAATGGATGACATATTGAGAGAACAAGTCGGAAAAACTTGTCATGTTTATATGGATGATATAATAATCTTTTCTAATACAATTGAACAACATTACACAGATTTAATTCAAATAATAAATATTTTACAACAAGCAAATATGAAAATTTCTCTAGATAAATCTAAATTCTTTAAATTAGAAACAGCTTTTCTAGGTTATATAGTATCTCACAATGTAATTAAAACAGATCCTGAGAAAATTTCCACAATTATGAAGTATCCGATTCCACAAAACATTAGAGAGCTTCGAAGTTTTCTAGGCCTCACCGGCTATTACCGTAAATTTGTCCGAAATTATGCAAAAATTGCCAAACCTTTAACCAAATACCTAGGAGGAGATAATGGAAAAATTTATAGGAGAATGTCTACAAAAATTACAATACAGTTAGACGACCCAGCTGTTAAAGCTTTTAAAGAACTTAAAGATAATTTAATAGCACAAGTGTAATTAGTTCAACCAGATTATAACAAAAAATTCACTTTAACGACAGACGCATCAGATGTAGCTATCGGAGCAGTTTTATCACAGGATAATAAACCAATTACTTTCATATCAAAACTTTAAATAAAACCGAACAACTTTATGCCACAAATAAAAAGGAATTGTTGGCAATAGTTTGGGCTCTTAAAAATCTCAGGAATTACTTATATGGTGTAATTGGTATAGAAATACAAACAGACCATCAATCTTTATCTTTCACAATCTCAGATAAAAACCCGAACGTAGAAATGAAAAGATGGTACTCCTTTATAGAAAGTTTCACCCCGAAAATAATATATAAACCCGGAACAACTAATGTCGTAGCTGACGCATTATCTCGAATAAAAATAAATAATTTTACTAACAGCGACTTAGAACAATCAAGCTCAGATCAAAATACACAGCATTCTGCCGAAAGCAGTTTTGAAAATGTAATACAAGAGACCCGAAAACTGTTAAATCAGTTTCAACAACAACTGTTATTAACAAAGGGGAGGTATACAATACATGAGTCATTGAATGTTTTTGATAAGACAAGACATATAATTGAATATGATACGCCAGAAAACTTAATAGAAATATTAAGGGAGTATCTAAAACCAAACATAACGGTAGGAATTCATTGCACTTTAGAAGATCTTTATCATATTCAATTACCATTAAAAAATAACTTTAACAACAAATTTCTTTATACTAAAATATTTCTACAAGACGTGGAAAATAATGAAGATAAGGCTATCATAATAGAAGAAACACATAGTCGTGCTCACAGAGGAGTAGACGAAAATTATAAACAAATCAATAGATTATTTTATTGGCCAAATTTATATATCAAATTAAAGGAATATATAAAAAATTGTACAATTTGCAACGAAAATAAATACAACCGGCATCCTATTAAAATCCCTATTGGGGAAGCTCCTCCTTCCAACTAAAGAAGGAGAGAATTTACACATCGACTTTTATTACGCGCAAAGTCTTATTTTCCTAACCTGTATTGACGCATATTCAAAATTCCTGGTTGTAAAAGAAATTCAAAATAAACTAAACATCGAGAATAAAGTAATGGAATTACTCCAACAGTTTCCCCACGCCAAAGCAATTATGACTGATAATGAACCGAGCTTCACCTCAGCTCAATTTAAATCCTTTGCACAAACGGACAAACGGACAAGTAGAAAGGGCACATTCAACATTAACAGAATTAGCTCGTTGTATAAAAGAAGAATTTAATCTCACTGACTATTCCGAAATAATTATTAGAGCCGCAAAAGAATTCAATCAAAGCATTCATTCTACAACAAACCAAAAACCTTTTGATATTCTATATAATAAAATTGATCACGAAAACATTTCAAGAATTCTAAAGAACACACAAGAAAAAATATTAAATTTTAACAAATACCATATTTTTTTTATTAAATTACAAAAAAATGAATTTCTTATTACTTCTAATAACATTCGTAATGATAACCACTTCAGATATAATTGATTACTCCAATCACGAATTCTTCCTGTTCAAGGACAAAAAGGATGTCCTAACTAACTTAAGTTTTTATAAAGAAATAATCAATCTGGAATCAGGATATGTAAGAAAAGATAAAAATATACGGACACAATGGGAAATTACTTACTAAATACAGATAATATAATTAATTTTATCACAACTGATACCAACTAGATCAAAAAGGGGAATAAATGAGTTTGGCACTGTTTTAAAATGTTTAGCTGGAACTCTGGATCACGATGATTTCATTAAAATACAGAATAAAATAAATGATTTAATTGAAAACAATAACCAACAATTTATTATTAATTCCAAATTGTTTAAAGAGATAAAATCACTTTCCGATCATTTTAAAAACATTTTTATTGATCAAGAATTGCCATTACGAAAACATCGTTTACGTTTATTAACATTTCACTTTCAAAACATTATTGATACTATCACACTGGCCAAAATTGATTTATTCAACACAAAAATTTTAAATAATGAAGACATTAAAGAAATATTAGATCACGAAAAACAGCCTGTACTTATTGCAGACTTAATGGACATCGCCATATTCAAAATTGTATTGCATAAAGAACTCTTAATAATTTATATAAAATACCCCGTTATAACAAACAGATGCGAAATTTACTATGCCAGATCCATTTCACATAATGATGGAAAATTACTTATAAGTAATCAGGTCGCAAAATGCGAAAATACCTTTTATGAAATATCTAATTTTAAGAACGAACTTTTTAACAACTATTGTATTATAAGAAAAGATAAGACTTGTTTTACCCGCTTACTAAATGGAGAAAAATCAATTTGCACTAAAATTCTAGAAAAAAATAAGAATATAGATATCATTCAAGAAGGTGCCATTCTAATAAATGGAAATAATATTGTGAACGATTCTCATTTAAACGGGTCATATTTAATAACATTTAACAGCACAACTACAATAAATAATATTTCATACACCAATTCAGAAAACAAAATACTTGAATACATAACTACCAACCACTTTAAAAATTTAGAAATATCAGAATATATAAAATCGAACAATTCAGAACTTTCTCTTGACAACATTAATATTTTAAACCCATTTATTGAAATTTACAATTGGAAAATTTCAATTTCATTTATATTATTAATTTTAATCATTTTGTATTTCTTAACTATATTAATAATAAAATTCAGATATTATATATTTGTAACCAAACAAAAACGGCCAGAACCAGAAAAACCAAATAATGATGTAGAATTTTTAACAGAATTAAATAAACGTTTGAACGAAATTAATAATGAAGCGGGACGCGTCATTTTAGAAGGGGGAGAGTTATCCAACCCATGAACATAGCTCCCTTCCACAGTTTATAAACAAATTTCAATTCTCAATCTCGTCGACATTTCCTTTGCCTTTGTTTTTGTCATTGCCTTTGCCAGCACTCAGCTACCCGCTAACATAAGCAACCCAAACTTAACGTAAACACAGTTTCCGCTTGGAGACCAAACCACGGCCGACTTATTGCGTATCAATCAAAAACTGCATCGATCAGCATAATTGAATTTCACAATGCAGTGGAAAAATTTCAGCATAAAGCTTTTATCGAAAGTTCGGTAATTTTCCGAAAGAAAAGCTTCTGGCCGAGGTTGATAGCTATATAAAAAATTGAAGGAAGACCCCAATAAATTATAATCAAGACGACCCAATTGAAGAGACCCCAACAAAGAATTACTAAGACCAACCAATTGAAGGAAGACCCCTACCCTCCACCAACTACGCTGAAGGAAGAACTCCCAGAGAGAGAGAATACTACATTAAAATTAAATATTACAATATCAATTTAATTTAAAACAATCTGGAAGATTTGATAAATAGTTCTGATAATTTAAATTAAACAATGGCAACCGGAGGTTCAGTATCAACTCTGACAATGGAATTAATAAACAGATTAATAAATGTACAGTTGAGTGAAGTAGTCAGAAAACTTGAAGGGTTAGAAGAGCAGTTAGCCGCTAACAAAAATGACGTAGAAGACTATAAGATCCAAACAATTGACCGAACCATAAAATGCGAAACTACATTAGAGTTAATTAAATCCTTACCAAAGTTCACAGGTGAAATAACCCAATATGTAGGCTGGAGAGAAGCGGCGGAAGCCGCAATGAGTCTATATAAAATTGAAAGTGAACAATATTTTATCGCCTTAACAATTTTACGTAATAAAATCATGGGAGCAGCACACGATGCTCTAACCAACCATGGTAACGTTTTAAACTTTCAAGCAATTCTTTCTAGATTGGATTTTATTTATAACGATAAAAGACCAATCCATATACTCGAATCAGAATTAAGCATCTTAAGACAGGGACGCATGACCATTACCGAATTCTACAACGAAGTAAATAAGAAAATGACGTTACTTATAAATAAAACTATAATGACTTATGGAAAGGACAGCCTTATAACCAAGGAAACAAATAAAACAATTAGGAGCAACGCTCTAAGAATTTTTATTTCTGGATTAAACGGTTCAATCTCAGAAACACTCTTCTCTCTTAACCCACCAGATTTGCCAAATGCTTTGGCAAAGTGTCAGGAATTAGAGTCTAACAACTTTAGAGCTCAATTTGCAAATAGGTATAATGGATTTAGAAGTGAAAACCAAAATCAAGGAAACAACCTTAGATTTGCCTCTAGACAGATTAATAATACACCAAATAGGAAAAATAATAATTGGCCGCAAAACGAGAACTTAGGAGCGAATAACAATTGGAATTTTAATAATAATTCCAAAGTTCAACCACCACCAGAACCTATGGAAGTAGACGACTCCATAAGAGTTCAATAAAAATTATAATCATCCTAGGAATAATAACAACCAGTGGAATTATAATAATAACCGACACAATTTTAATAATAATTTCCAAAGAAATAATTATAATCAATACCCAGCGCAAAAACACAACACAAGCGCAGGTCTTTTAAATCAGTCCGAAACACACCCCCCAATAAAACGGGAATCAACGGGGACAGTCAACCAGCCAGCTCAAAAAACAATGAGAGTAAATAATATCAACGAGAGCCATTTTTTAGATCAGCACCTTACAGAGGGATGCCTCATATCACAAGGGTAGACAGAAAAACTAAAAGACAATTCAAAATATTAATAGACACAGGAGCCACCGCGTGCTATATAAAAAAGGGTATTTATGAGAATAAAAGGGAATTATCAATACACAAAAGAGTATCTACAGTTCATGGATATTCAATCATAACAACAACAAATTTCTTTATACTAAAATATTTCTACAAGACGTGGAAAATAATGAAGATAAGGCTATCATAATAGAAGAAACACATAGCCGTGCTCACACAGGACTAGACGAAAATTATATACAAATCTATAGATTATTTTATTGGCCAAATTTATATATCAAATTAAAGGAATATATAAAAAATTGTACAATTTGCAACGAAAATAAATACAACCGGCATCCTATTAAAATCCCTATTGGGGAAGCTCCTATTCCAACTAAAGAAGGAGAGAATTTACACATCGACTTTTATTACGCGCAAAGTCTTATTTTCTTAACCTGTATTGACGCATATTCAAAATTCCGGGTTGTAAAAGAAATTCAAAATAAACTAAACATCGAGAATAAAGTAATGGAATTACTCCAACATTTTCCCCACGCCAAAGTAATTATGACTGATAATGAACCGAGCTTCACCTCTGCTCAATTTAAATCCTTTGCACAAAGATGTGGTTTAACTCTACATTTCGCCGACCCCAGACACAGTACCTCGAACGGACAAGTAGAAAGGGCACATTCAACATTAACAGAATTAGCTCGTTGTATAAAGGAAGAATTTAATCTCACTGACTATTCTGAAATAATTATTAGAGCCGCAAAAGAATTCAATCAAAGCATTCATTCTACAACAAACCAAAAACCTTTTGATATCCTATATAATAAAATTGATCACGAAAACATTTCAAGAATTCTAAAGAACACACAAGAAAAAATGTTAGTAACACACAATGAAGGTCGTAAAGAAAAATAATATCATGTAGGTCAAGTTGTTTATGAGAAGAAACACGGAGAAAGAAATAAGCTAAAAACTAGATACAAAAAACAGGTTGTTAAGGAAAATTTACCTAACAAAGTTATAATCAATAATAGAAACAGGACTATTCACAAAGACAACATTAAGTTTTAACAAATACCATATTTTTTTATTAAATTACAGAAAATGCATTTCTTATTACTTCTAATAACATTCGTAATGATAACCACTTCAGAAATAATTGATTACTCCAATCACGAATTCTTCCTGTTCAAGGACAAAAAGGATGTCCTTACCTATGAATCATATGCTGACTTATTCCACGTAACTAACTTAAGTTTTTATAAAGAAATAATCAATCTGGAATCAGGATATGTAAGAAAAGATAAAAATATACGGACACAATGACACTGTTTTGAAATGTTTAGCTGGATCTCCGGATCACGATGATTTCATTAAAATACAGAATAAAATAAATGATTTAATTGAAAACAATAACCAACAATTTATTATTAATTACAAATTGTTTAAAGAGATAAAATCACTTTCCGATCATTTTAAAAACATTTTTATTGATCAAGAATTGCCATTACGAAAACATCGTTTACGTTTATTAACATTTCACTTTCAAAACATTATTGATATTATCACACTGGCCAAAATTGATTTATTCAACACAAAAATTTTAAATAATGAAGACATTAAAGAAATATTAGATCACGAAAAACAGCCTGTACTTATTGCAGACTTAATGGACATCGCCATATTCAAAATTGTATTGCATAAAGAACTCTTAATAATTTATATAAAATACCCCGTTATAACAAACAGATGCGAAATTTACTATGCCAGATCCATTTCACATAATGATGGAAAATTACTTATAAGTAATCAGGTCGCAAAATGCGAAAATACCTTTTATGAAATATCTAATTTTAAGAACGAACTTTTTAACAACTATTGTATTATAAGTAAAGATAAGACTTGTTTTACCCGCTTACTAAATGGAAAAAAATAAATTTGCACTAAAATTCTATAAAAAAATAAGAATATAGATATCATTCAAGACATTCATTCATTTTAATAAATGGAAATAATATTGTGAACAATTCTCATTTAAACGGGTCATATTTAATAACATTTAACAGCACAACTACAATAAATAATATTTCATACACCAATTTAGAAAACAAAATACTTGAGTAAATTAAAATTGTTACTCTTTATTTATTTAAAAAAATAAATTTTATTTTTTATTATTTAACATTTATTTGGTGATAAACTTTTTCACTTATACTATTACGAGACACTTTGTTGGTAGTGTAATGAATCAATAAACGCCATGTAAGTCCAGTAGTTGAATGCAAGGTAGAATAGTCTTCTCAGGCGAGCACGTCAGTGCCATTTTATGATTGTTCTTCGAAACTGAATCTTTATTGTTCATAATAATTGATCTTAGCCTAAATACATAAGAAAGCTGTCGACTGCGCTGCCGTCGACATGTATATGAGAGAGAGAGCTTATGCGCATATATGGCCAGCGGCCAGCGTGGGAATGCTGACTTAGCTTGAAGCATAAATGGGTGATTTTATATCACGCTCACTTGAGTTATTTATTTATGCAATGCAACTAAGTGTTGCTGTGTACTTATAGGTACAGTGTACCCTCGATATATGCACATACTACACCTCCCCCCTTTTTTTAAAATAACGTAAAGAAATGAAGTTATTTTCTATCAACTATATTATCATTATAAAATAAAAATTACTTAAATATTATTTTTAATGAATTAACATTATTTATGATATAGAATTTTTAAATGAATAAAGAAAAAATATGTATGTATTTTGAATTAATAAAATTTCGATTATATCTATGTCTTTGTTATATTGTTTTGGCTGATCAGGCCGTTATTTAAGTTTTATTATGAAAGGTTTGGCATTGATTGCCCTTTTTTTTTTTTTCATTCTATTTGTGCTTTTTTAGCCTATCTTTATGTACTATGTGTTGTTTCTTACTTCCTGTTTTAATGGTTATATTGTCATTTATTCCTATATCTACTACGTCATAAGGACCTTCGTATCTTTTATCTAACTTATGACCTGTTTCTTTTCTAAGTAATACTTTATCTCCTATTTTTAATTCTAAATTATTTGTATTCCTATCATATCTTAATTTTCTATCCGCTTTTGCTTTTTCTAACATTCTTCTTGCTCTGTTGTACGACATTTCTAGTCTGCATTTATCATAAGCTCTTTAGAGTAGTCGTCTAAGTTGTATATTGGGTCTATTTTGTTTATCTTACTGAAATCTTTGAATTGTCTGGGTAGTCTGCCAAATACTTGTTCGTATGGGCAGTAGTCATGGACTATTGAGGGTGTTGTATTGAAGCAATAAGTGAAATATGGTAACCAAATGTCCCAATCACTTTTGTCAACCGATATGTATGAACGTATATATTCATTAAAAGTTCGGTGGCTTCTTTCTATTGTTCCTAAAGTTTGATGATGGTGAGCGCTAGATGTTAGATTTTCTATATGCATATATTTGCATAATTCATTCATAAGTGAATTTTTGTATTCCGTACCTTGATCTGTAATGAACGTCTTCATTGGACCGTACTTCAGTACAAATGATTCAAATATAGCCTTTGCAACTGTTTTAGCACTTTTATTCGGTGTTGGAATAGTGACTAAAAACTTGGTTAGATCGCATATGATTGTAACTGCATACTCATTTCCGTCTTCCGATTTCGGTAGTGGACCAATGGTATCAATTAAAACAGTATCAAATGCTGTTGCTGGCGTTGGCATCAATGTTAATGGAGTTTTCGTATGTGTTGTAATTTTGGCTTGTTGACATTTCAAACAAGTCTTTACATACTTTGAGATTGTCTTGGTCATCTGGGGCCAATAATAAAATCTTTTGATTTTTGACTGGGTTCGCGAAATACCAGTGTGGCCTCCTTCTATAGGATCATCATGAAATTTTGTCAAAATTTCTTTAATCTGAGCTTCGTCATTTTTGTCTATAATTATCACCTTTTGTAGAATAGCTAGTTCTACTTTTTCGAGTACTCGGTTGCCCTTTATTTTAAATTCATTTAGTGATACAAATTGGAACATCTGTTCACTTGGTGATATTTGCATTTTTGTTATTTTATGCATTCCGGCTTTTGAAATAAGCCTTTGAAGGAATTGATTTAGATCAAATGTTTCATTAGAATACAAGTCATCAACATCAAAGCGTGAAACAATTGTTTTTCCTCGTTTTAATAAACACTTGTGTTTATCTATTTTGATTAAAACATATTTCTTTGTGTCATTATTATTGACAACTTCATAGACTTTGGGCTTTTCTATTGTTTGCTCTTTTTCCTCTTGTATTTTGACTATTGCTTCGTCTTTACAGGAATTTTCCTGTTTAGCTTTTGATCTGGTGGTAACTTTTAATATTTCTCTGTTGATTGTTTTCAGATCTTTTATTGTTATGCGAGACAAGGCGTCCGCAATATGGTTATCTTTCCCCTTAAGATATTCTACAGTAAAGTCATACTCTTCTAAATCCAGCCTCATACGAGTGAGTTTTGAACTTGGATTTTTCATAGAGAATAGGTATGACAATGGTCTATGATCGCTTTTTACCATGAAATGCTTGCCATATATGTATGGTCGAAAATGATTTATGGCCCAATGAATGGCCGTTAATTCTTGTTCTGTAGTGGACTTATTACTTTCACCTTGAGTGAACATTCTTGAAGCGTATGCCACTGGAAGTTGTTGACCATTGTGATCTTGTGTAAGTACCGCTCCGCATGCCTGTTTACTAGCATCGGTTGTTATGCAAAATTCTTTGCTGAAATCTGGGTACTGTAGTAATGTTGGTTTCATTAATTCTCTTTTAAGATATTCGAATGCATTATTGCATTCTGCTGTCCATTCGAATTGGGCATTCTTTTTACAAAGCCTCGTTAAGTGGCGTGAATGATCAGAAAAATTTTTAATGAAACGTCTGTAATAATTACAGAAGGCTACGAAACGCCTAGCACTGTCGGCATCTGTTGGTATAGGATATTTTTCTATAACTTCATATTTGGTGTCATCTGGGAGTATACCTTTATCGGTACATTTGTGACCCAAATATGTTACTTCTTTCATAAAGAAAGAACATTTCCCTGGATGTAGTTTCAAATTATGTCGTCTACATAGCTCGAATACGTTAGTCAAATTTTTGAGCATATGTTTTTCTGAACAACCTATTACTACTAAATCATCCATATATAGAAATGCTTGCGATGGTTCAAGACCAGAAAATGCAAGTGTCATCATACGTTGGAAGGAGTTTGGTGCTACTTTCAGTCCGTATGGTAGTCGCGTGAAGCGATATGAGCCATTGGCTGTTGAAAATGACGTTATATCTCTATACCTTTTTTCTAGTTCTATCTGGTGGAATCCAGACATTAGGTCGAGACATGAAAAATACTTTGCTCTTCCTAATTGATCAAGAATATCTTCTATTCTTGGAAGCGGAAATTTGTCTGATAATAGTTTCTTATTTATTTGACGATAGTCAACTGCTAATCGCCATCTTTTTTCCGTCGAATTCGGAAGTGGTTTCTTTGGAACCAAAAGTAATGGACTATTATATTCAGACATTGATGGTTCAACTATTCCATCATCTATTAATTTTTTTACCTCTCTGGCGATTTCTGGTTTTTGGCTATCTGCCATGCGATAGTTTTTTATATAGACCGGTGTTTTTTCCCCTAATCTGAGTTTTTGTTTGTAGAAATTGTTAGCCGATATTGGTTCTGTTTCTAGACCAAAAATATCGCTAAACTCGGTGCATAACTTAGTTAGTACATTATTGAATTGTTTAGGGAATCTTAATTGTTTTAAAATTTCTTCAGTTCTATTTTCCTTTTCTACTGGTGTTGTAAAAATGTCATAGTCTTTCATTGATTCGCATTTGATCTTCGCGCCATCTGTTATGGCGTCTTTATTATTTGTATTTATAATGCGAATCGATGCGTTTTTGCTATCGGCAATGGTGCTTGCTACTATTATACCCGGTTGCAGCTCCTGATTTGGTACTACCACCGTTTTTTCGTTAGTGAGTAATTTGACTTGTCTGATTACTTCACATCTAGCTGGCAATAAGAGTGTGTTGGAGTCTAAGTTATGTGTAATTGGTACATTAATCTGTCTACTGAAGTTATTGGGTCTTATTGTGAACCAGTCTTTGTTATTTTGAAACTCTAATACGCAATTGTATTTCTTGATAAAATCTATACCGATTATGCCATCGCATGGTATCGGAAAATTCTCAGGTACTACATGAAATTCATGTGGCACTAGAACATCCTGAATGCGTATGTCAAGATCTATCATACTGTTCCTAAGACTGTATGGTTCCTTGCCCAATACCTGTAATATTTGATATATTATTGAAATTTATATTATTATATTCCTTTTCTTTGGCTTTTAGCAATGAAATTTCTGCACCTGTGTCTATTAGTAATGTAAGAACTGTGTTTGTTTCATGGTTTTTTGTCTTAATGAAAATACTCAGATTTAGGTTTATTTTAAACACTTTTACTGTTGATCGCTTAAGGGGGTCTGGCTGTTTTCCGATTGTACGTTACGCACATTTCGGTTGTTATTATTATTCTGACTTTGGTTACCCATTTGGTTACCTTTGTCTCTGTTATTACCGTGGCCGCGGTAGCCTCCGCGACCTCTGTTGTTATTATTATAACCTTGGTTATAACCTTGGTTATAATTCTGGTTATAATTCTGGTTATAATTCTGGTTATAATTATTTCTGCCTCTACCGCGATAGTAGGCATTATAATTACCACGTCTATTATTCCCATTATAGAATAAGACTGTGTTTGAATTGCCGGTTATTTCTGTACTGCAATGTATGTATTTTTCCATTGCGTCGTTGAATGTACTAAATGTACCTGCAGTTAAGATCATTTTAAGTGCCTCGTTGGCACAGTTTTTGGTCATTGCTGATATCGACTCTTTAGTCGCGAATTTGTCAGCATTATCGGCGTCTAATCCGCCGTCTATGTAAGCTGCCTCGAGCTGCTTACGCATACTGTCTATTTCTGTAACGTAGTGAGACGCGGTCTTGCCTCTTTGTTGGGCATTTATTAATTTGGCCTTTATAACGTCAGGCGATTCGCCTTTTACGTTTGCCTGCAATATGGTAATTATTGCCTGTATCGTTGTCGCATGTTCTACTTTATAGTTTAATGGGCCAATAATTTTGGTCTTTATGACCTCTACTGCTAAAGCTTCTTGATCTCCTTTAGTTAGATCCGTCAACTTTAGTGCTGTCACAAACCTGTTTAAATGGAGTTTCTTACCATCGAATTCAGGTACTGTGGCAGATACTTGTTTAACGTATGCTCTCTGAGCTTCTAATGCGTTGGCCATGTTTCTTGTATTTGGTTGTACGGTATTAAATTTTAATTCTTCTATTGATTCGATATCGCTTTCGATATCTAAATCTTCTAGCGGCTTCGACTCGTCCAAGTCTCTTAACTGGCTTTCGTCGAATTCCGCTATTTTGGTTAGTTCTGTTGGGACTTCTATTATAATACTGTGTCTAACACTGGTATTATGTAGTCTTTTACCAAATGAACTGAGAACTTTGAAGCATTGGACTTTATGTTCTTCAGTGAGTTTGCTTTTGTTTGTTACTATTAGGTTTTGTAATGTGTTGTATTGTGTTATCAATTCCTTTATGTGAAAAATAAGCGTCTGAGTTTTTATCAGCGCGGTTTTATTAATACATTTATAGGATTTATCAAAAGCATCTCTAATATTGTTTATGGATATGGTTAAGTTTAGCCATTCCATGTATGTACATTTTAGCGATGCAATCGCACTTGTACCTTTTTGGTGTAGTTTCTATTAGATTTTGTCTAAATCATTGGCTCGACTCATGTACCATAAGTCTTTTTCAACGATCTTTTGTGAAACTGATAAAGTTTAAAGGCCAGGTTAAAGGCTGATAGGATAACTAAAATCAAAAGTAGTAAGTACATTGAGTTTAACTGTGGGGTTGTATCCACGACTTCTATTGTATTGACAACATTTGCGGTGTTGTCGTCCGCTTTCGACTGTTTATGTCCCATTTTGATATGGGGAAAATTAGTCTTTATTTGTATATCAAAAGTCCAAATAGAATTTTAACTTTGAGAATTGGTCAATTGTTGTTATCTCGATCAGATATAAATATAGTTCGAAATTTTAATAGGTCTAAACTGTTGTTAAACATATTTTTACTTGATGGATGAATTCATTATACTCAGTTTACATCGGTTGCAATTTGCAATTTTACAATATTATTACTTATTTTAAGTTTAAGACTGAGTATAATGTGTTAGTTATGAAATGGGTCCCTGATAAGTTAGTAATTTTGTTGCAGCGGAAACCGCATCGACAACATTAATATAATATTTGGGCGGTTGAGGCTATGGCGTATAAGCAGCCCGCCGCTTTACTTCGCACCACGAAGTTGTTTATTGATGGCTGCAAGGCGCTCTTTGTAGCGCTGCCGGTCTTCCTCATTAGTTGCCGTCTTCAGTAGTTCGATGTTGAGCCTCCGGGCGCTGAGCAACTTAATCCGGCGGCCACCCCTCTTCTTTTTAGGTGGCTGCTCCCTCGCTGCAGTCCGTGCCTTGTACTCCTGTATGGTCATGGGCTTTGGTCCCGCGGACGGATCTACCTCTATTACCTCTTTGAGACTTGGCAGATCCCTTTGCTCGACAGGAGCAGGGTGTTCGAACGTCGGCTTTGTAGACATTCGCTGTTGTCATGTGCGGCGCGCCGGTGGAATCCTTTATCCTTTATCCTAATCCTTTATATTTTTCCTATCCTCGCAGGATGCCGTGCTAATTGCTGTTGCGGCGTACAATGGTCGAGGGCAGTCGTTCGGGCAGACGTCGGGTCTTTTCGGCTTGGGAGATGGTGAATTTTCAGTTATTTCTTCATTGATTATTTCTATTTTTGCTGAGTGAGTTGTGGTATTCGGCTTTCTTTGCTGGAGGTTTTCTTTCAGAAAGTCTAATTCGGCAGTTAATTTCTGTGCCGTTGCCCATGGGGGCGGTCTTTTATTTGTATATAATAGCCACTTAATATGTGCTATACCTTTATTTATTTTGTTTTTCTGACATCCGCGTTTGCCCATTACCACACTCTACTCACTCAGTATTTTTTTTTTGTTTCTTTTTTCCATCAGTGTCCCGTCTCTAGGTCTCCCGCACTGGTGTAAGGGGCGGCCTGCCTCTCACACTTGTTGTCGTTGTTTAGAATTCTTAAATCAAATCGGCAATATTAGCAGCATTTCCTCAGTAGTCCTCAGATCGCAGGCTCCTGCCTCACGGTCGCCATGTAATGAATCAATAAACGCCATGTAAGTCCAGTAGTTGAATGCAAGGTAGAATAGTCTTCTCAGGCGAGCACGTCAGTGCCATTTTATGATTGTTCTTCGAAACTGAATCTTTATTGTTCATAATAATTGATCTTAGCCTAAATACATAAGAAAGCTGTCGACTGCGCTGCCGTCGACAGCGGCAGAAGAGCAGCGTATATATATATGTATATGAGAGAGAGAGCTTATGCGCATATATGGCCAGCGGCCAGCGTGGGAATGCTGACTTAGCTTGAAGCATAAATGGGTGATCTTATATCACGCTCACTTGAGTTATTTATTTATGCAATGCAACTAAGTGTTGCTGTGTACTTATAGGTACAGTGTACCCTCGATATATGCACATACTACAGTAGCTTATCTTTAGCTTCGAGCTGTTGACGATCTCGTCCCGATTCAGACTGATCTTCAAATTCTAAGTCCTAATCCAATCAACCTCGGCCAGAAGCTTTTCTTTTGAAAAATTACCGAACTTTCGATAAAAGCTTTATTCTGAAATTATTCCACTGCACTGTGTAATTATGCTGATCGAGGCAGTTTTTGATCGATGCGCAATAAGTTAGCCGTGGTTTGGTCTCAAAGCGGAAGCTGTGTTTACGTTAAGTTTGTGTTGCTTATATTAGCGGGTAGCTAAGTGCTGGCAAAGGCAATGACAAAAACAAAGACGAAGGAAATGCCGACGAGATTGAGAATTGAAATTTGTTTATAAACTGTGGAAGGGAGCTATGTTCATGGGTTGGATAACTCTCCCCCTTCTAAAATGACGCGTCCCGTTTCATTATTAATTTCGTTCAAACGCTCATTTAATTCTGTTAAAAATTCTACATCATTATTTGGTTTTTCTGGTTCTGGGCGTTTTTGTTTGGTTACAAATATATAATATCTGAATTTTATTATTAATATAGTAAAATGGTTAAAATTAATAATATAAATGAAATTTTCCAATTGTAAATTTCTATAAATGGGTTTAAAATAATAATGTTTGAAATGGAGTGGGCGGAAAATTGCCGTGGTTGTAATTGCTGCGGCTGCTGCTGATTCTCCCTGAAATGAAACACTCGGGATCGACTTCACGAAAATTCCGTACTTTATTCGCGCACTTGTAACTTAAGACTGCCTTAACACTAACAGTAGAAATACCGCGGGACCGCGGAGTGGTGAATACCTTGCGGGAAGGGAGGAGAGCGAGAGAAGAGAAGGAAAGCGCGAGCAGCGGTGCTTGCGAGCCGTGGAGGAGCTTCGAGTACAAGCATTGGCCGCTTACACTGCCGCTCAACTGTTTGCGCCCTTCTGGCGTGAACATTCTCCCCCCCCTTGCGTAGGCAAAGGTATCCCTAGCCGGCTAGACATCAGGATCGTCCTCTTCATTCCGTGCACGCTCCAGAAACGGTCCATCCGAACACCGTGTTCTGCGCGACGGGCAAGCCATCCTCAATTTTTAGGAACCCCGGTTGGATCAAGTTGGCATATACATCTGCTCCCAACACGAGGGAGATGGAGGCCGGCCGGTGGAAGCGCTCGTCCGCGAGACGAACACCGTCAAACTTGGCCCTGGCGGCGTCGCTCAGAGCTCGGATGGGTGTCCGGATCCTTAGGCTGGGTTCGACCTTCAGGACGACGTCTAGTCGGAAGGTGCTTGTTCGGGACCGGAGTGTCACCGAGCAGACCTCGTTGCCTCCCAGCCGGGCGATGGGCAGCCGGAACGCAGCCGCCAACGACCGGTCGATGCTGCTCACCGGCATGCATGGGTCGATCATGGCCCCGGTCTCGAAGGTCTTCGAGCCCGTGTCCAGCACGACGATGGCTGTAGGCAGAATGGGAACAGCCTTCTGCTGCCCCGTTGCCACCGCCGGAGACGCGACGGAGACCTTCGGACGCGGACGATTGTTGGCGACTGGGGCTGGTGGCGGAATGCGGGAAATCCGGACCAGACGAGGTGCAGCGGGATGGCGCTCTCTGCGCGTCGGAGCTGGTAGCGCTGCCGGGGACGGAGCGGGAAAGACCTCGTGCATGTGGAGTAGAGTGTGGTGGTCTCCTCCACACTTCTTGCATCCCTCTTGGCTTCGGCAGTCTCCTCCTGAGTGCTGATGGGCGAGGCAGTTCGAGCAGTACTTATTAATAAGTACCGCCCGAAGGCGCTTTTCAGCGCTCAGTTTGTGGAACCTCTTGCACTTCCGAAGAGGATGGATTCCAGAGCAGACTCGGCAGCGGTAGGATTTAATACCTCGAGTACGTCTGCTTTCCAACGACTGGGTGGCACGAGGTCGAGGAGCCATTATTGGAGGAAGTGAGTAAGTCTGCCAATAAAAGAAATGAAGATGCTTAGTATGAGCCGACTACTATTTTGGCCCCGGAATGGGGGAAGTGCCCTAATCCCTAGGAACGGAGGACTCTTTGTCCTCCATCGGTAGCAGAATAACTTTGTGGACAGGGCGTTTTATGGTGCCGCGAGACGTACGGATCTCGACGACTCGAATGCGCTCGTCGGCTCCTGGAAAGGCAGAAACGATTCTGCCGAGCCGCCATTCGTTCGGTGGTAGATTGTCCTCCTTGACAACTACCATATCGTCGGCTTGGAGATTCCTGGTCGGAAATTGCCATTTGCTTCGTTTATGGAGATCCTTAAGATACTCCTCTTTCCACCGTGCACTAAACTGCTGATGTTGTGCCTTGAGGTGTTGCCATCGATTTATTATCGACTTGGCTTCGCCCTTTATCTCGGGTTCCGCCGTGGAAAGCAACGGCCCTCCAATAAGGAAATGGCCTGGTGTGAGGGCCAGCAAATCTGAGGGATCTTCGGACATAGGGGAGAGGGGTCTAGAGTTGAGGCAAGCCTCAATTTTAGCGAGAAGCGTCGCCAGCTCCTCAAATGTATATTTGCGGGCTGACGTCGATTTAAGGAACAGGGTTTTGAAGCTTTTCACCCCTGCTTCCCACAAACCCCCCATATGTGGAGCCCCTGGTGGGATGAATCGCCATACGAGTCCCTGATGGCTATATGCATCAGTCACGGACTCTTTGATGGCTTGGAGAAAGTCCCGGGAAATCAAAGTTGCCGCCCCCACAAAGGTCTTACCATTATCCGAATGGACCCGTTGAGGACAACCGCGCCTCGCTACGAAACGAGCAAAGGCCGCTAGAAATTTCTCGGTTGTTAGATCGGAAGTGGGTTCCAAATGGATAGCCTTCGTGGAAAAGCACACAAACACACAAACATATCCCTTCGTTATGAGACACGCTCTCCCTGTATAGTTTTTTATTTCGAAAGGGCCGGCATAGTCGATACCCGTGTAGGTGAACGCCCTAGAGAAGGAGACTCTATCTGTCGGGAAATCGCCCATCAGCTGTGTTTGGAGTCTCTTCTTGTAAATCGTGCAAATCTTACAAGGATTGACCACAGCCTTCACCAGATTCTTGATTTTAGGAATCCAATACATCGATCGGATCAGGCGTACGATCAATTGACTACCGCCATGAAGAGTAATCTGGTGAGTAAATTGGACGACGAGGCGCGACAGTCTACAGTTATAGGGGAGAATAATCGGATGACGTTCATCATATTGCAGGGTTTTGGAGGCAGTGAGACGGCCGCACGCCCTTAAAAGGCCGTGTTGGTCAATGAACGGGAACAAATTCACCAAAGGACTTGACACTGGAAGAGGCCTTTTCTCGGTCAGATGCTGAAACTCTTGGCCATATGCTCTGCGCTGCGCAATGGAGGTCAGAGTTCGTTCTGCCCCTCGGATCTCTTCACTTGTAGGGCGTGAATTGGGCAAGAACGAACCTTTGCGGCAGCGTTTAAGGAAGCGTTGAACATAGACCAGAACTCGCAGGGCCTTGTCCAATTTGGAGAAACGTTCGAGAAAGTCGATGGACGGGGCCTTGACAAAATGCACTTTGACCGCGCGCTGCTCTAGCTCTGTCACTGGAAGAGAGTCGCTTTGTGCTGGCCATAGCTCTTTTGGCCCTTGCAGCCACTCTGGTCCGTGCCACCAGAGATGGTTTCCTGCCAATTCATGTAGGGATACGCCTCGACTGGCTAGATCGGCGGAGTTTTGTTCTGAGCGAACGTGTGCCCAACAGTCGACTGGCGTCGCCTGCGTGATCTTGGCAACTCTGTTGGCCACAAATGTGGTCCAGTTGCACGCAGGCTTTCGTAGCCAGGCTAAGACGATTGTGGAATCTGTCCAGCAGCGGATATCTGAACTAGCGGAGGGCATGTGCGGAAGGATTGTGGTCACCATTTCGGTTAACAGCACGGCACCACAGAGCTCTAGCTGAGGAAGGGAGACGGTTTTTACCGGGGCCACTCGTGTTTTGGCTGTAAGCAGGCGAGTCAGGATCTTTTGCCCCGTCTCGACGCGGATGTATATAGCCGCTCCATAGGCTCTCTGAGACGCGTCACAGAACCCGTGGTGCTCTATGATTACCTCAGGCTGGTACCAGATCCATCTCGGAACGCGGATCTGGTTGAGGTCGGAGTACTCGTCTAAAAACGATTGCCACCGCTGACACATTTCAGTGGGAAGCTTATCGTCCCAGCCTAAGTTTTGCAACCAAATCTCCTGCATGAACATTTTTGAACGGATTATGAACGGCGCGAGCCACCCGGAAGGATCGAACAACCTAGCGATTTGGGACAAAACTTCTCGCTTTGTATAGGAGGGTTCCACAACTATGTCTGGAGGAACGAAATAGAATTCGTCGGACTTTGCCCTCCACCGAATACCGAGCGTCTTGGCCGTGCTTTCGGCATCGATGTCGAGGAACTCGCTATGAAGGAGGTGTTCGGCCGGGACGTCTTTAAGGACGCTTTTGTTGTTCGAGGTCCACTTTCTTAGCGGAAACCCGGAGGCACTTAGGGCTGCTTGCAACTCTCGAATTGAACTTTGGGCTTCGATTACGGAATTCGCCCCTGCCAGAACGTCGTCGACGTACATGTGCTGCTGGATGATGCGGCTGGCATTTAGAAATGGCACTTGGATATCCTCTGCCAGCTGTTGCAAGACTCGAATGGCGAGGAAGGGGGCGCAGTTGACCCCGAAGGTAACTGTTTTTAATTCGAAGTCTCGGATATCTCCTTCCTTGTTTCGGAACAGAATTCTTTGAAACGGGGTATGTTTTGGATCGACCCAGATCTGACGATACATTTTCGTAATGTCTGCACTGAAGACGTATTGAAAATAACGCCATTTCAGGACCTGCATCGTTAGATCGGATTGTAGGACTGGACCAGCATGAAGAATATCATTTAAGCTGGTCCCATTTGCCGACGGACTTGAAGCGTTGAATACAACGCGAAGCTTTGTAGTGGTGCTTTCGGGCTTAACTACCGCGTGATGAGGAAGATGATACGAGGGAGAATTGTGAGTCGGCGGAACTTCATTCATATGACCCAGATCCAGGTACTCCTGGATCACGCTGTCATATTGCTCTTTTAATGGAAAGTCTCTTTTTAACCGATTTTCGTTTCTAAGAAACTGAGCTAGCGCAATGGACCTTGAATATCCTAAATCGGATCCGGTATTCTCGGGATCCGGGAACGGGAGCGTCACCACGTATCTCCCGCTTGCGTCTTTTGTCGTTGTTTGGAGGAAGTTCCTTTCACAATAGGAGTCCGACTCTTTTACCATCTTTACTGGTAGATCCTCCACCTCCCAGAACTTGCTGAGAAGCGTGTCGAGCGTATCAGGGTCGCCTATTCCGTGCACCTGGGTCGTGAAGGATGCGACCCGTTTCGGCTTGCCCTTGGAAATCGGCCCCGTTAGCACCCACCCGAAAATAGTTTCTTGGCCCAGGAGGGAGCCGCAAATATTTTGTCGGGTGCCATCCATCATTATGGATGGTAGAATGTCAGCCCCGATCAATACATCAATTTGAGAGCTCTCAAAAAAGGTAGGATCTGCCCAGCGGAGTGCGGGCAGGTCCTTCAAAGAATTCCGAGGGATCGGATAGGAGGGCAGTTTGCCTGAGAGCTCCGGAAGGACGTACGCTTCAGTGTCTAACTGTAGACCTGGCTTAGTAGGAGAGCGAATCCCGAAGTGACACAGCTTCGAGGATTTCGCGGAGACTGAATGATTTAACCCGGAGACTTGGGTCTGGGTGTTGCGGAATAGCAACTTGATGAGGTTGAACAGGCGTTCTGAAATGAACGTCGCCTCGGATCCCGAGTCGATTAAGGCTCGGGCTCGGTAGCTCGTCCCCAAATGGCACACGTCAATCATCGCTGTGCTCAGTAGGACGGCTGAAGTGCCGGACGCGAAAAAAGTTTGCACCGTTGAGGTGCTTGCCGATGCATTTCTGCTAGAGGGTCTCGGAAGTTGCTGTGTAGGGGGCGAGGTTGAGGAACTCGCATTTTCGGAATTTGGGGGGCTGCGATGCAGCAGCGAATGGTGCCTGCCCTTACATGTAAAGCAGCTGTGCGTGCTTGTGCAGTCACGTAGCTGATGACCTCTGGCAAAACAATTCAGACATAGCTGCTTCTTTTTGATATACCCGGAGCGCGAGTCAACAGACATTTGAAGAAAACGCGGGCACAATCTTACCGGATGGTTCTCCTTAGAACATAAGTCACACCCTTTCTGTTTGGTGCTGACCTTTGTCTCGAAGGATTGAAGCCTTTTTGGAACTGCCTGAGTCGGTTTCATATCTTCGATGGCTTCCAATGTCCGATACCATTCGCTCAGGAAGGCATTCATTTCTTCCCAAGCTGGGATCTCGGATTTGGCAGTTAGCGACTGTTCCCATAAGGACAGGGTCTGCTTGGGCAGTTTGCTCGCGCAAAGGAAAACCAAGATACAATCCCAGTTTTCTGTGGATACCTGGGAATGCTCTAGTGCTGTTAAACACCCCTGAATCGTGGATTGTAGCTCTTTTAGAGCATGACCAGATTCTTGCGAAATTGAGCTCAAGTTAAAAAGAAGCTTGAGCTGGCTGTTGACTAAAACTCGCTTATTTTGGAACCGATCTCGAAGCGCCTCCCAAGCCGAAGCAAAACCATCATTCGTGAGAGGAGATTTCGCCACGATGGCTTTTGCTTCGCCACTTGTTTTGGTAAGGAGGTGGAATAGCTTCTCGACCGGAGTCAACCTGGGGTTGTTTACGTAAATTGCCGTGAATAGGTCCCGGAAAGTGGGCCATCGGAGGTAGTCGCCATCGAAGACTTCCGTGTCGCATGGAGGTAAGCGGCAGCCGGACGCAATTAGCGGCTGAGAGGGTGCTTGCGCGACTTGAGGCGTTGCTCTGTCGATTGTTTCTCCAATTTGTGCTGCACATGACTCGTATACTGAGTAGCAGTAGTCATATTTGGCCTGGAGAATAGGCACTGTGTCGAGGGATCCTTCTTGGGCCATTAGGTCAGAGCATGTTTCGTACTCTCTTTCCACTTTGTCCCATAAGGCTCGCACCTGTTGCAGACGGACTTGTAACGTGTGTAGGTTGAAGTTGAGGATGGCTTGCCCGTCGCGCAGAACACGGTGTTCGGATGGACCGTTTCTGGAGCGTGCACGGAATGAAGAGATGTCTAGCCGGCCAGTTTGTGGAACCTCTTGCACTTCCGAAGAGGATGGATTCCAGAGCAGACTCGGCAGCGGTAGGATTTAATACCTCGAGTACGTCTGCTTTCCAACGACTGGGTGGCACGAGGTCGAGGAGCCATTATTGGAGGAAGTGAGTAAGTCTGCCAATAAAAGAAATTAAGAAGCTTAGTATGAGCCGACTACTATTTTGGCCCCGGAATGGGGGAAGTGCCAGTTTGGAAGGAGGGCAGTTTGCCTGAGAGCTCCGGAAGGACGTACGCTTCAGTGTCTAACTGTAGACCTGGCTTAGTAGGAGAGCGAATCCCGAAGTGACACAGCTTCGAGGATTTCGCGGAGACTGAATGATTTAACCCGGAGACTTGGGTCTGGGTGTTGCGGAATGGCAACTTGATGAGGTTGAACAGGCGTTCTGAAATGAACGTCGCCTCGGATCCCGAGTCGATTAAGGCTCGGGCTCGGTAGCTCGTCCCCAAATGGCACACGTCAATCATCGCTGTGCTCAGTAGGACGGCTGAAGTGCCGGACGCGAAAAAAGTTTGCACCGTTGAGGTGCTTGCCGATGCATTTCTGCTAGAGGGTCTCGGAAGTTGCTGTGTAGGGGGCGAGGTTGAGGAACTCGCATTTTCGGAATTTGGGGGGCTGCGATGCAGCAGCGTATGGTGCCTGCCCTTACATGTAAAGCAGCTGTGCGTGCTTGTGCAGTCACGTAGCTGATGACCTCTGGCAAAACAATTCAGATATAGCTGCTTCTTTTTGATATACCCGGAGCGCGAGTCAACAGACATTTGAAGAAAACGCGGGCACAATCTTACCGGATGGTTCTCCTTAGAACATAAGTCACACCCTTTCTGTTTGGTGCTGACCTTTGTCTCGAAGGATTGAAGCCTTTTTGGAACTGCCTGAGTCGGTTTCATATCTTCGATGGCTTCCAATGTCCGATACCATTCGCTCAGGAAGGCATTCATTTCTTCCCAAACTGGGATCTCGGATTTGGCAGTTAGCGACTGTTCCCATAAGGACAGGGTCTGCTTGGGCAGTTTGCTCGCGCAAAGGAAAACCAAGATACAATCCCAGTTTTCTGTGGATACCTGGGAATGCTCTAGTGCTGTTAAACACCCCTGAATCGTGGATTGTAGCTCTTTTAGAGCATGACCAGATTCTTGCGAAATTGAGCTCAAGTTAAAAAGAAGCTTGAGCTGGCTGTTGACTAAAACTCGCTTATTTTGGAACCGATCTCGAAGCGCCTCCCAAGCCGAAGCAAAACCATCATTCGTGAGAGGAGATTTCGCCACGATGGCTTTTGCTTCGCCACTTGTTTTGGTAAGGAGGTGGAATAGCTTCTCGACCGGAGTCAACCTGGGGTTGTTTACGTAAATTGCCGTGAATAGGTCCCGGAAAGTGGGCCATCGGAGGTAGTCGCCATCGAAGACTTCCGTGTCGCATGGAGGTAAGCGGCAGCCGGACGCAATTAGCGGCTGAGAGGGTGCTTGCGCGACTTGAGGCGTTGCTCTGTCGATTGTTTCTCCAATTTGTGCTGCACATGACTCGTATACTGAGTAGCAGTAGTCATATTTGGCCTGGAGAATAGGCACTGTGTCGAGGGATCCTTCTTGGGCCATTAGGTCAGAGCATGTTTCGTACTCTCTTTCCACTTTGTCCCATAAGGCTCGCACCTGTTGCAGACGGACTTGTAACGTGTGTAGGGACGGAGAGGCTTGATCAGGAGTGTTGATCTTCGCTTCGAAAAGGCTTACGCGATCGCTGACGGCGATGAATTTATGCAACGCTGCGTTTGCGGGCGTTGGCTGCTCAGAGGATGCCATTTTCTTTGTGTTAGAGCGTGTGACGCGGAGGAAATCAGTCCCGACAGCGGAGGGACTCTCGGATTTTCTCGATAGAGAAGACTCACTAGACGCTCGCGTCACTGGTCGGGAAATGACCAACCTAGGAGTTGTCTTCGAACTGGTCGATGGCAAAACCTTTGCTTTCGGAGTGGGAGTCGCGGGTTTGACCCTAGGACTAACGGACTTGGGTGCTGGCTTACTGCGAGTGGATAGCGGAGATTGCGGGTTGAACTTTTGTTCTTTTCCAGGTGCGGTGGTCTTTTTCTTGTCTCCCTCTAGGGGCATGCTTAGCTATGCCCTAAGAGAAGGAAGTCAAGAAGGCCTGCACGCCGCAAACAAAAAAAGTGTGGAATTGAAGAAAAAAAAAAAAGAACCAGACACAGAGGGCACCAAAATCTGGATGGACAAAGGATCCCGTCGGAATTCGGGAGAAAGTTGCAATTGGGATCTGGAGATTGGAGCACGAAAGAAACAAAAATCGCAGTCTTTGTGAAATAAGGCCCAATAGATCTTCAATCAACTGGAAAAAAGCTTAAATGAAGCACAATATAGCTAAAATTCAGTGTGAAAAAAAAATAGCTAGGAGGATTCACAAAAGAAAACCAACAGCTAGAGTGAAGTCCACAAGAAGATATAGCTATATTGGTGGTCTAGAAAAACAATAGCTCAAATTTATATAAAAAAAAAACTATGAATTGCAACTTCTGGAAAAATAGCTTAAAAAAAAATAGCTACCAGCTGGAGTCTGGATAATAGCCAAGGATTTATAAAAAATCGCTACCGACTGAAAATCCCGAAAAGCAAAAAAAAAATAGCTAATATATAGAAAATAGCTAGAAAACAGCTATAAAATAGCTAGATATAGCTAGAAAATTCAAGTTTAAATTTATAAAAAAAATAGTTACCGGCTGGAGTCTGGAAAATAGCCAAGGATTTATAAAAAATCGCTATCGACTGGAAATCCCGAAAAACAATAGCTAATATATGGAAAATAGCTAGAAAATTCAAGTTTAAATTTATAAAAATAGCTACCGGATTTAGGACCACAATTTTATTATTTTAATTTAGGAACCAGAAATGGGAGCCAGAAATAGCTTGTAAAAAAAATTATTATTTGGGTTAAATAATTATTAAATAATAATCAATAATAATAATCATTAAAACAATCGTTTCTTTCCTTTTTTTTTTTTTTTATTAAATTATTTGTTTTTAAATTTTATCGTCGGACTTATTTATTTTATTTTATGTCTCGACAATAGGGTATTCTCTCGTCGCTATGCGCTGGTTTTTTTGTCAGGGCAATAACGAACAAAGAGGAGACGAAAGAACTTGCACTTGGCAAGGCTGTGTAAGTCGCGACTGTGTGTATGTGAATATCGTTGGAATCTATGTATGACAATGGATATGTCGTAATGTATGTATATGGCTATGTATATTTGTGTGTATGTGAAATTTTTGGTGATTATATGTATGTGTATATTTAATTGAATTTAATTAAATTTGTATATTGTATTGTATTGTTGTATTTGTATTGGGTTGTATATTTTATTGAGGCACAAAAAAAAAACAGCAGTTTAGCAGCGGACGATAACAGTGAATTTTGGACAGTGTATATATATATATATGTACATGCGCTTGGATATCAGCGGAGCACCGTGAGACGAATTAGGGGGCCGGTATTGGCAAAGTGCTTGTTTATGCACTTAAAAAAAAAGTAATCACGGTGGCTGGGCGCATGTACTTATATATTTTCACTTTTCACTTGATACGGATGGACGGAAAGAATAAACGCCGTTGGAAAAACGAAAATGGCGACCACGGACGGAATAGGATTTAAAGCCGTACTTATCTTTGTGGTAGGATGAACACGCATAAGGCCCACTGTACCATGTAGTAGCATAAGATCATATCACCGTTAGAAATAAGAATATTACTGTCATCTCGCTCTTACTTATAAGCTAGCATTAAGAGATAATAATGTATACCTAGCTCACTCACAAACGCATACAGATGTGAGAGAGCATAAGCAAAGTGGAATATGCGAGACGCGGCATTCGGTGGCGTGTAGTTGAAGGGAAAGGTCGATTAAAGAGATTGTGAAATTATTAAAAAGACTAAGTGCCTATATTCATTTTTCGGCGTCCACAACATCAGAAGTGGTCATTACCCACTATGCCTGACACTAACTGGAATCAATTCTCAGTGCTCCAACTAAAGAAGTGGTTGGAAGCTCTTGGACGCCAGACTTCCGGTACAAAAGCGGAACTAATAGTGCGTCTGCAGGCCATTTCCCCAGAAACGCGTGGCGATTCACCGCCAAATAACGGATCAGCAGCAGAAGAGGTGGAGGAATTGGATGGAGCTGCAGCCTGGCCAAAGCAGAGAGAGCCACAGGGTGGAGACACACGCACGATCCCGTTCGACGAGCAGTCATTGCAGTCAGAATCCCCGGAGAACATCGATCTGGATCAGCTATCGTTGGTGGATGCAGAGAGAGCCACTCTAAAAAAGCTTCGGGACGAGATAGAGGCAAACATGGCTGTGCTGCAGAGGATCCAAGCGGATATCGACGACGTGAACAAGAGCAAGTCTGCTCATGCTCGCCAGATCAATGACGTCATCGAGAACAACAGCAACGGAAACCACGGCAATGTTAACATATGCGCTAACAGCACCGACGCCAATGTTAACAGCACCGACGCCAATGTTAGCAGCACCAAGGTAACTATCGCCGCCGATAACATCGACATGGGACATACCAGTGTTGGAAAAGAAACCGCTTGTAATGTTGTTCAGCACCAGAGTCGAAATGTAAACAAGCTTCTGGAATCTCCTGCAACATCGCTTGCCTTGGCAAAAGAGGTAACGATGGAGTTTGACGGCAGCTTATGTGCGCGCAATTGGGTCACGCAGTTTCAGAACATCGGAAAGATTTACAATTTGGACGACGGATGCATGCACATGCTGCTAATTGCCAAACTAAAAGGAAACGCACAGCGCTGGCTGCACGCAAGCGCCACACGCATCCTAGAATCGACCGACCAGCTGTGCGAACAGTTAATTTTGACATTCGAGGTCAAGATGTCAAAAGGGGAACTGAGGAACGCATTTCAAAAACGCGAATGGCATCCGGATGAGAAATTTGCTGTTTACTTCGAGGACAAGGTGATGCTGGCCAACGACATCAACATCGATCTAGAGGAGCTCCTGGAAAGCATCATTGAAGGAATCCCAGCACCAGCGTTGCGCAACCAGGCGCGCATACAGTGTTTCTCCGAGCCGATGCAAATTCTGCGGGCTTTCTCGGAAGTCCGTCTGCCGAAGCACAAAACAGGGAGCAGTTCATCAAAGCGCCTTACTGGAGGAGGTGCAGCCAATAAGGACTTACGTTGTGCCAATTGCAACTCCAAAGGGCACTTCGCCAGGGAGTGTCTCAAGCCAAAGAGGGAGCCCGGATCCTGCTATGCCTGTGGGGCATTTGGACACTTCGTCGGACAATGCCCGGAGCGCAAGAGCGCCAATATCAACAATTATGTAAGACTTGTCAAGATTTTTTTTCACAATAGCTGTAAAATCCCATTAATTACAGAATGCCTCATAGACACAGGGAGTCCAATATCATTTACAAAGTTAAGCAATGTATCCAAGGAAATTAATTTAGAATCCGCTTCAGAAACCTATTTCGGGCTGAATAAAAGCCAACTGACAATATATGGAAAAATCTTATGTTACATTATAAAAGAAAAAGTTAAATGTTATTTTTATTTGTACGTGGTCCCAGACGAGTCTATGAGTCATAATGTAGTTCTTGGACGAAATTTCATGGAAGCGTGCCAGTTAAAACTGGATCCAGACGCCTTGGGAAGGATAACGGTCAACCCAGTCGATAGTAAAAGATATAGAAAAGCAAATAGTAAAACAGTCAGTTCTATTGTTAGTGAAACAGTTAGTGAATTAGTTAGTGAAACAGTTAGCGAGACAGTTAGTGAGACAGTTAGCAAAACAGTTAGTGAGACAGTTAACGAAGAGGTTGATGAAACAGTTAGTCAAATGGATAATGAAACAGTTAATAAGACAGTTAGTAAAACAGCCAACGAAGCGAGTAGTATAGTTAGTCAAACTGTTAACGAAGCAGGTAGCAAAATGGTCATCGAAACAGTTATGCCTTTAGCCAACTTCACGACGAATTCCGGACTTTATGCTGCGGTTGTGCCCAGTTATGAAGAAGCTGTTAGAGAAATTTGTAGCATTGATCACTTAGACGATGAGCAAATGAACTTCATATGCGGCGAAAACAATAACCAAGCCTTAAACAGTCAGTTAAAGGAGATTATTAAACGCAACTACTTAAGCGTTAATAAGCCTACCGAGCCCTTAGTCAAATGCGAAATAAAACTTTGTTTAGAAACGTCAAAACCATTTAGCTGCGCCCCAAGAAGACTTGCCTACTCAGAAAAAGAAAAATTACAAAAACTATTAGATGACTATTTAAAAGAGGGAATTATTCAACCTAGTAAATCAGAATATGCTTCACCAATTGTTTTAGTCAAAAAGAAAACAGGAGACATACGACTATGTATAGACTTTAGAAAACTGAACAAAGTTTTAATTAAAGATAATTATCCGATACCGCTTATCGATGACCTTTTAGACAAGCTAGTCAACAAAAAAGTTTTTTCGAAACTTGATTTAAAAAACGGTTATTTTCATGTATTCGTTAATAAGGAATCAGTCAAATACACCTCATTTGTTACACCGTTAGGGCAATTCGAATTTCTCAGAATGCCAATGGGCCTAAAAACTGCATCGGCGGTGTTCCAAAGGTTTGTAAACAAAATTTTCGAGGATCTTATAAGGGATAACAAAGTAATTGTATACATGGACGACATCATGATTGCTAGCAAGAACTCGGAGGAGCATTTAGAAACCTTAAAGGAAGTGTTTATCAGATTAGCTCAAAACAAATTGGAATTACGAATGGATAAATGTGAGTTCCTTCAGACAAATATTAAATATTTAGGATTCATTATAAATGGTGAAGGCATTAGGGCTGATGACAAAGGAATAGATGCCATACAGCATTTTCCAGTTCCAGACAAAATACAAGCCGTTCAAAGTTTTCTGGGCTTATGTTCATACTTCCGTAGATTTATAAAAGATTTTTCAACATTAGCGAAACCTTTATATGACCTTTTGAGAAAAGATGAAAAATTTAAATTTGGGGAAAAAGAAATGAGCTGTTTCTCAACTCTTAAGGAAAAGCTGGTGCAGGCACCGGTCTTAGCAATTTATAATTTCAAAGACGAAATAGAACTGCACTGTGATGCAAGCGCTCTTGGTTTCGGTGCGGTGTTATGTCAAAAAAAAGAGGATGGAAAATTACACCCAATATTTTATTTTTCAAAGCGAACAACAGTCGCTGAGGCAAAATATCACAGTTTCGAATTGGAAACAATGGCAATTATTCACGCACTGCGAAGATTTAGAATATATTTGTACGGAAAACGTTTTAAAATTATAACTGATTGTAATTCTCTTACTTTGACGCTTAACAAGATTGAACTTAATCCGCGAATAGCTAGATGGGCGTTAGAGCTCCAGAACTATGATTATGAGCTCATACATAGAGAGGGTAAAAGGATGCAGCATGTTGATGCTCTTAGTAGATGCACGAATATTCTGATAGTGGAATCAAATACGTTTGAAGACAATTTAGTAATCTGCCAAGGCAAGGATCAAAAAGTTCAAGAAATCAAGAAACTGCTGGAAAAAAATGAACATAAGTTGTTCGAAATGAGAAACGGAATAATTTATAGAAAATGTAACGACGGCAGACTTTTATTTTATGTTCCCACAGACATGGAAGATCATATTCTATATAAATATCACAATGAGATCGGACACATAGGTAGAGACAAAATGTTAGATGTTATTTCGAAATCTTATTGGTTTCCCAATGCCAAAGACAAATGCTTGAGCCATATAGAAAATTGTTTAAAATGTGTTGCGTTCTCCCCTAAGACAGGCAAGGAAGGATTTCTGCACTGCATTCCGAAGGGCAGCAAACCGTTCGAACTAATACATATCGATCATTACGGCCCAGTCGACTCAGGCAGATCCAAAAAACACATTTTTGTTGTCATCGATGGTTTTACGAAGTTCGTACGTTTATACGCCACAAAGACCACTAATACAAAAGAAGTCATTACAGCCCTGAAGGACTATTTTAGAGCATACAGCAAGCCTAAATGCATCATTTCAGATAGGGGAAGTTGTTTTACATCCAAGGAATTTGATGACTTTATGTTAGAATTCGATGTTAAGCATATGAAGATTGCGACTGGTTCACCCCAAGCAAACGGACAGGTTGAAAGAGTCAATAGAAGCCTAGGTCCAATGATAGCGAAACTGGTACAACCAGAGAAAAGCATATATTGGGACACAGTAATAGATAAAGTTGAGCACGTCTTAAATAATACACAGCACCGCAGCATCAAGCAAACTCCAAGCAGAGTTCTTTTTGGTGTAGAGCAAAGAGGAAAAATAGTAGACGAATTAAAAGAAAAACTAGAGGAATTAGAAAATACTGAAGAAGGTAGGGATTTGGTAAAAATTAGAAATGAAGTTAAAAATAATCAAAAAAAGGCTCAAGCGTATAATAAAACACATTATGATAAGACCGCCAGACAGCCATCAGAATACAAAAAAGGAGATTATGTGATGGTTAAAAATTTCGACAGTACAGCAGGCATCTCTAGAAAATTGATTCCAAAGTGTAAAGGCCCATATGTGATATCTAAGGTATTAAGAAACGACAGATTCTTGTTAAAAGACGTAGAAGGTTTTCAGATATCTCGTAACCCATACCAAGGTGTCTGGAGCATCCAAAATATTAAGCATTGGATAGGCAACAAGAAAAATAAACGAAGACACAATTAAACAATAATAATAATATAATAACAGATTAATATAGTATGTACATATGTATAAATAAGGTAAAAGAATTCATCATACAACTAAGCAATCAATGTAAACCATGATCAGGGGATCAGCTAGTCAGGACGGCCGAGTTGTGGTAGGATGAACACGCATAAGGCCCACTGTACCATGTAGTAGCATAAGATCATATCACCGTTAGAAATAAGAATATTACTGTCATCTCGCTCTTACTTATAAGCTAGCATTAAGAGATAATAATGTATACCTAGCTCACTCACAAACGCATACAGATGTGAGAGAGCATAAGCAAAGTGGAATATGCGAGACGCGGCATTCGGTGGCGTGTAGTTGAAGGGAAAGGTCGATTAAAGAGATTGTGAAATTATTAAAAAGACTAAGTGCCTATATTCATTTTTCGGCGTCCACATCTTGAATTTTCCGCAAGGAGCGCTGGCAGGATCAGAGCTCATCCGGCTCGAAGGACCATGAAATGGAGTGGGCGGAAAATTGCCGTGGTTGTAGTTGCTGCGGCTGCTGCTGATTCTCCCTGAAATGAAACACTCGGGATCGACTTCACGAAAATTCCGTACTTTATTCGCGCACTTGTAACTTAAGACTGCCTTAACACTAACAGTAGAAATACCGCGGGACCGCGGAGTGGTGAATACCTTGCGGGAAGGGAGGAGAGCGAGAGAAGAGAAGGAGAGCGCGAGCAGCGGTGCTTGCGAGCCGTGGAGGAGCTTCGAGTACAAGCATTGGCCGCTTACACTGCCGCTCAACTGTTTGCGCCCTTCTGGCGTGAACCATGTTGTCAAGAGAATGTTCTGAATTGTTGGATTTTATATATTCTCATATTTCTAGGTTTTTAAAGTTGTTGGTAGTTATGTACTCAAGTATTTTGTATTTTGAATTGGTGTATGAAATATTATTTATTGTAGTTGTGCTGTTAAATGTTATTAAATATGACCCGTTTAAATTAGAATCGTTTACAATATTATTTCCATTTATTAGAATGGCACCTTCTTGAATGATATCTATATTCTTATTTTTTTCTAGAATTTTTGTGCAAATTGATTTTTCTCCATTTAGTAAGCGGGTAAATCAAGTCTTATCTTTACCTATACTACAATAGTTGTTAAAAAGTTCGTTCTTAAAATTAGATATTTCATAAAAGGTATTTTCGCATTTTGCGACCTGATTACTTATAAGTAATTTTCCATCATTATGTGAAATGGATCTGGCATAGTAAATTTCGCATCTGTTTGTTATAACGGGATATTTTATATAAATTATTAAGAGTTCTTTATGCAATACAATTTTGAATATGGAGATGTCCATTAAGTCTGCAATAAGTACAGGCTGTTGTTCGTGATCTAATATTTCTTTAATGTCTTCATTATTTAGAAATTTTGTGTTGAATAAATCAATTTTGGCCAGGGTGATAGTATCAATAATGTTTTGTAAGTGAAATGTTAATAAACGTAAACGATGTTTTCGTAATGGCAATTCTTGATCAATAAAAATGTTTTTAAAATGATCGGAAAGTGATTTTATCTCTTTAAACAATTTGTAATTAATAATAAAATGTTGGTTATTGTTTTCAATTAAATCATTTATTTTATTCTGTATTTTAATGAAATCATCGTGATCCAGAGTTCCAGCTAAACATTTTAAAACAGTGCCAAACTCATTTATTCCCCTTTTTGATCTAGTTGGTATCAGTTGTGATAAAATTACTTCTATTATCTCTATTTCGTAAGTAATTTCCCATTGTGTCCGTATATTTTTATCTTTTCTTACATATCCTGATTCCAGATTGATTATTTCTTTATAAAAACTTAAGTTAGTTAGGACATCCTTTTTGTCCTTGAACAGGAAGAATTCGTGATTGGAGTAATCAATTATATCTGAAGTGGTTATCATTACGAATGTTATTAGAAGTAATAAGAAATTCATTTTGTGTAATTTAATAAAAAAAATATGGTATTTGTTAAAATTTAATGTTGTCTTTGTGAATAGTCCTTTGTTTATATATAAATAATATATATATATATATATAGTTTATTTTGAATTTCTTTTACAACCAGGAACTTTGAATATGCGTCAATACAGATTAGGCAAATAAGACTTTGCGCGTAATAAATGTCGATGTGTAAATTCTCTCCTTCTTTAGTTGGAATAGGAGCTTCCCCAATAGGGATTTTAATAGGATGCCGGTTGTATTTATTTTCGTTGCAAATTGTACAATTTTTTATATATTCCTTTAATTTGACATATAAATTTGGCCAATAAAATAATCTATTGATTTGTTTATAATTTTCGTCTAATCCTCTGTGAGCACGACTATGTGTTTCTTCTATTATGATAGCTTTATCTTCATTATTTTCCACGTCTTGTAGAAATATTTTAGTATAAAGAAATTTGTTGTTAAAGTTATTTTTTAATGGTAATTGAATATGATAAAGATCTTTTAAAGTGCAATGAATTCCTACCGTTATGTTTGGTTTTAGATACTCCCTTAATATTTCTATTAAGTTTTCTGGCGTATCATATTCAATGTCTTGTCTTATCAAAAACATTCAATGACTCATGTATTGTATACCTCCCCTTTGTTAATAACAGTTGTTGTTGAAACTGATTTAACAGTTTTCGGGTCTCTTGTATAACATTTTCAAAACTACTTTCGGCAGAATTCTGTGTATTTTGATCTGAGTTTGATTATTCTAAGTCGCTGTTAGTAATATTATTTATTTTTATTCGAGATAATGCGTCAGCTACGACATTAGTTGTTCCGGGTTTATATATTATTTTCGGGGTGAAACTTTCTATAAAGGAGTACCATCTTTTAATTTCTACGTTCGGGTTTTTATCTGAGATTGTGAAAGATAAAGATTGATGGTCTGTTTGTATTTCTATACCAATTACACCATATAAGTAATTCCTGAGATTTTTAAGAGCCCAAACTATTGCCAACAATTCCTTTTTATTTGTGGCATAAAGTTGTTCGGTTTTATTTAAAGTTTTGGATATGAAAGTAATTGGTTTATTATCCTGTGATAAAACTGCTCCGATAGCTACATCTGATGCGTCTGTCGTTAAAGTGAATTTTTTGTTATAATCTGGTTGAACTAATTACACTTGTGCTATTAAATTATCTTTAAGTTCTTTAAAAGCTTTAACAGCTGGGTCGTCTAACTGTATTGTAATTTTTGTAGACATTCTCCTATAAATTTTTCCATTATCTCCTCCTAGGTATTTGGTTAAAGGTTTGGCAATTTTTGCATAATTTCGGACAAATTTACGGTAATAGCCGGTGAGGCCTAGAAAACTTCGAAGCTCTCTAATGTTTTGTGGAATCGGATACTTCATAATTGTGGAGATTTTCTCAGGATCTGTTTTAATTACATTGTGAGATACTATATAACCTAGAAATGCTGCTTCTAATTTAAAGAATTTAGATTTTTCTAGAGAAATTTTCATATTTGCTTGTTGTAAAATATTTATTATTTGAATTAAATCTGTGTAATGTTGTTCAATTGTATTAGAAAAGATTATTATCATCCATATAAACATGACAAGTTTTTCCGACTTGTTCTCTCAATATGTCATCCATTGCCCTTTGAAATATTCTAGGGGCGTTTGTTAACCCAAATGGCATACGTAAGAATTTAAATTTTCCGTTATTTATAGAGAAAGCTGTTTTTTCAATATCTGAATTTTTCATTAAAATTTGGTGGAATCCTGATTCCAGATCAATGGTTGAGAAATATTTTGACTTCCCTAAGTTAGATAATATTACAGACGGATCTTGCATCGGGTATCTGTCAGGTATTGTGCTTTCATTTAATTTTTTATAGTCAATAACTAGTCGATGTTTTGGAGATCCATCTTCGTTTTGACCTTTTTTGGGCACTACTAAGACTGGTGAATTGTAGGGGCTTCTACTTGGTCTTATAATTTGTTCTTTTAGCATTCTATCGATTTCATTATTAACGAAATCTGAGACCGACATGGCATAAGGATATTGTTTGCTATAAATTGCTCTGTCATTGACTGTATTTATTTCTCCTCGAATATCGGTACGAAAAGGAATTTGCGTATTTATTTTAGAATGCTCCTTTTCAATTTTATTCATAACTTTATTTTCAAAATCTTTTATTTGATTTGAAATTATATTTAGGTTATGCATTTTTTCTTTGTCAGAAAACTCAACGACTGCGTGCTCGGTATTTGTGGATTCCAAGCTATTTGATTTAAGACTGACGGTATTAACATCGTCGTCTTGTTCAGGATTTTTCAATCCCAAACTGACATATTGTTTATTAGCGGATAAATCTACGCTGGCGTGCTCAGGATTTTCAGATCCCGAACTATTAGTTTTATTAATGACGGATAATTCAACGTCGTTGTGCTCAGGTTTCGTTGATCCCAAGCTATATAAACTGCCTTCAGCAATTACCGTTTCGGTTTTATATACTTTTTGCTCATCTAAATATTTTTTAATAATATATTCTTTTAATGGAAGAATATTTTTTCCTCAATTAAGCACAAATCGTTTTTATCCTCGTCAAAATATTAGAGTTTCCCTTTATTTCCCTTATACTCCATGATCCCTTTCTCGATATCTAATTTAGCTCCAATCTTTCTTAACAAATTGAATCCAATTAATAGATCAGATTCTAAACCCTCAATTTTATAGAATAAATGTTGTTCCCCAAATATATTTATCAAGTGATATTATTTTATGATTGAATATCCATGAACTGTAGATACTCTTTTGTGTATTGATAATTCCCTTTTATTCTCATAAATACCCTTTTTTATATAGCACGCGGTGGCTCCTGTATCTATTAATATTTTGAATTGTCTTTTAGTTTTTCTGTCTACCCTTGTTATATGAGGCATTCCTCTGTAAGGTGCTGATCTAAAAAATGGCCCTCGTTGATATTATTTACTCTCATTGTTTTTTGAGCTGGCTGGTTGACTGTTCCCGTTGATTCCCGTTTTATCGGGGGGTGTGTTTCGGACTGATTTACATGGCCTGCGCTTGTGTTGTGTTTTTGCGCTGGGTATTGATTATAATTATTTCTTTGGAAATTATTATTAAAATTGTGTCGGTTATTATTATAATTCCACTGGTTGTTATTATTCCTAGGATGATTATAACTTTTATACGGACGATTTTGAACTCTTATGGAGCCGTCTACTTCCATAGGTTCTGGTGGTGGTTGAACTTTGGAATTATTATTAAAATTCCAATTTATATTCGCTCCGAAGTTCCCGTTTTGCGGCCAATTATTATTTATCCTATTTGGTGTATTATTAATCTGCCTAGAGGCAAATCTAAGGTTGTTTCCTTGATTTTTATTTTCATTCCTAAATCCATTATACCTATTTGCAAATTGAGCTCTAAAGTTGTTAGACTCTAATTCCTGACACTATGCCAAAGCATTTGGCAAGTCTGGTTGGTTAAGAGAGAAGAGTGTTTCTGAGATTGAACCGTTTAATCCACAAATAAAAATTCTTAGAGCGTTGCTCCTAATTGTTTTATTTGTTTCCTTGGTTATAAGGCTGTCCTTTCCATAAGTCATTATAGTTTTATTTATGAGTAACGTCATTTTCTTGTTTACTTCGTTGTAGAATTCTGTAATGGTCATGCGTCCCTGTCTTAAGATGCTTAATTCTGATTCGAGTATATGGATTGGTCTTTTATCGTTATAAATAAAATCCCATCTAGAAAGAATTGCTTGAAAGTTTAAAACGGTACCAAGGTTGGTTAGAGCATCGTGTGCTGCTCCCATGATTTTATTACGTTAAATTGTTAAAGCGATAAAATATTGTTCACTTTCAATTTTATATAGACTCATTGCGGTTTCCGTCGCTTCTCTCCAGCCTACATATTGGGTTATTTCACCTTTGAACTTTGGTAAGGATTTAATTACCTCTAATGTAGTTTCGCATTTTATGGTTCGGTCAATTGTTTGGATCTTATAGTCTTCTACCTTATAGTCTTCTTATAGTCTTCTAACCCTTCAAGTTTTCTGGTTACTTCACTCAACTGTACATTTATTAATTCCATTGTCAGATTGCTGGCGCTGGATATCCCGCCCGCAGAAAGAGTTCATACTGAACCTCCGGTTGCCATTGTTAAATTTAAATTATCAAAACTATTTATCAAATCTTCCAGATTGTTTTAAATTAAATTGATATTGTAATATTTAATTTTAATGAAGTATTCTCTGTATCTTAATCTTAATTTTTTTAATTTTTATTTAGAGACTTAGTGTTGTTTTTATCTGCTCACGATACTTTCCGTGGGAGTTCTTCCTTCAGCGTAGTTGGTGGAGGGTAGGGGTCCTCCTTCAATTGGTTGGTCTTAATAATTCTTTGTTGGAGTCTTCCTTCAATTGGGTCGTTTTGATTATAATTTATTGGGGTCTTCCTTCAATTTTTTATATAGCCCTTTTTTTTAAATTTGTTTGAATTTCTTTGGGTTCGTAGTTGAGTTCTGAATTTTTATTATTATTGTGTTCTCGTAATTTGTATTAAGTATTCAGTCCACCTTTTTATATTAAATTATTAATTGGATTATTGCATTAATTGATTTCCAATCAAGTTTTTCCACGATCACTTTAACAGTAGTTAGATGTCGTTGGATTGTTGTGGATGTTTTAATTTTTCCACTAAAAATATGGATTGTTGGCGGCGCGAGTTCCGTTTTATTTTTAACTTATTATCGTTAATATTTATTTAGAACTTTTAAATACGCCGCCCCACGTTGGGCGCCAATTAAAATTGTTACTCTTTATTTATTTAAAAAAATAAATTTTAATTAATAAAATAAACTTTTTCACTTGTACTATTACGAGACACTTTGTTGGTAGCTTATCTTTAGCTTCGAGCTGTTGACGATCTCGTCCCGATTCAGACTGATCTTCAAATTCTAAGTTCTAATCCAATCAACCTCGGCCAGAAGCTTTTCTTTCGGAAAATTACCGAACTTTCGATAAAAGCTTTATGCTGGAATTATTCCACTGCATTGTGAAATTCAATTATGCTGATCGATGCAGTTTTTGATTGATGCGCAATAAGTCGGCCGTGGTTTGGTCTCCAAGCGGAAGCTGTGTTTACGTTAAGTTTGGGTTTTCATATTTGCTTGTTGTAAAATATTTATTATTTGAATTAAATCTGTGTAATGTTGTTCAATTGTATTAGAAAAGATCATTATATCATCCATATAAACATGACAAGTTTTTCCGACTTGTTCTCTCAATATGTCATCCATTGCCCTTTGAAATATTCTATGGGCGTTTGTTAAACCAAATGGCATACGTAAGAATTCAAATTTTCCGTTATTTATAGAGAAAGCTGTTTTTTCAATATCTGAATTTTTCATTAAAATTTGGTGGAATCCTGATTCCAGATCAATGGTTGAGAAATATTTTGACTTTCCTAAGTTAGATAATATTACAGACTTATCTTGCATCGGGTATCTGTCAGGTATTGTGCTTTCATTTAATTTTTTATAGTCAATAACTAGTCGATGTTTTGGAGATCCATCTTCGTTTTGACCTTTTTTGGGCACTACTAAGACTGGTGAATTGTAGGGGCTTCTACTTGGTCTTATAATTTGTTCTTTTAGCATTCTATCGATTTCATTATTAACGAAATCTGAGACCGACATGGCATAAGGATATTGTTGCTCTGTAATTGACTGAATTTATTTCTCCTCGAATATAGGTACGAAAAGGAATTTGCGTATTTATTTTAGAATGCTCCTTTTCAATTTTATTCATAACTTCATTTTCAAAATCTTTTATTTGATTTGAAATTATATTTAGGTTATGAATTTTTTCTTTGTCGGAAAACTCAACGACTGCGTGCTCGGTATTTGTGGATTCCAAGCTATTTGATTTAAGACTGACGGAATTAACATCGTCGTCTTGTTCAGGATTTTTCAATCCAAAACTGATATATTGTTTATTAGGGGATAAATCTACGCTGGCGTGCTCAGGATTTTCAGATCCCGAACTATTAGTTTTATTAATGACGGATAATTCAACGTCGTTGTGCTCAGGATTCGTTGATCCCAAGCTATATAAACTGCCTTCAGCAATTACCGTTTCGGTTTTATATACCTTTTGCTCATCTAAATATTTTTTAATAATATATTCTTTTAATGGAAGAATATTTTTTTCCCCAATTAAGCAAAAATCGTTTTTATCCTCGTCAAAATATTCGAGTTTCTCTTTATTTCCCTTATACTCCATGATCCCTTTCTCGATATATAATTTAGCTCCAATCTTTCTTAACAAATTGAATCCAATTAATAGATCAGATTCTAAACCCTCAATTTCATAGAATAAATGTTGTTCCCCAAATATATTTATCAAGTGATCATATTTTATGATTGAATATCCATGAACTGTAGATATTCTTTTGTGTATTGATAATTCCCTTTTATTCTCATAAATACCCTTTTTTATATAGCACACGGTGGCTCCTGTATCTATTAATATTTTGAATTGTCTTTTAGTTTTTCTGTCTACCCTTGTTATATGAGGCATTCCTCTGTAAGGTGCTGATCTAAAAAATGGCCCTCGTTGATTATATTTACTCTCATTGTTTTTTGAGCTGGCTGGTTGACTGTTCCCGTTGATTCCCGTTTTATCGGGGGGTGTGTTTCGGACTGATTTACATGGCCTGCGCTTGTGTTGTGTTTTTTTTATGAGTAACGTCATTTTCTTGTTTACTTCGTTGTAGAATTCTGTAATGGTCATGCGTCCCTGTCTTAAGATGCCTAATTCTGATTCGAGTATATGGATTGGTCTTTTATCGTTATAAATAAAATCCAATCTAGAAAGAATTGCTTGAAAGTTTAAAACGGTACCATGGTTGGTGTTTAGCTGTTGCGAAAAATAAAGAAAACCGAAGAAAGTTTGTTTATATTACGACACTGTTTATTTTGCGAATTGTTTAAGGCAGCTAAGGCCTAAGCTAAGTCCTTTCCGAAACACGACGAATTGGCAATTGGCGGGGCAGACAGCCGAAATGCAGCGCCCAAGCTTAACGTATGTAGCTAACAACAACAAACAAGGAATGAGCGCCGTACAGATAAATGCGTGCGAGAACAGCGGTTTGCACTATGGGCATCGCAACTACTACCACTGACTAATTTGGCTTATAATATTAATGAATATGGGATTAGTCTACTGCACAGTTTTGGCGGCTGCATGACCCAACCTCCTCCCCCCATTGGAAGCTTGGCTTCCAACAGAGTCCTCAAGGGGAAGCAGACATAGCTTGTTCACTGCCCGCCTTATTACTCCAGACGCGGTCCTCAATTCTGCAACTGGAGCGACGCCGTCTCTGCCAGGACTCAACTGCATGACTCTCGCCAAAGGCCATCTCATTGGGGGTAGATTCTCGTCCTTAACAAGAACGACGTTGTCCACGGCTACGCCAGGCTTTGGGGTGCGCCACTTGGAACGCTGCTGGAGCAACGTCAAGTACTCTTCCTTCCATCGCGACCAAAATATTTGCTGAAGAAAGGAGATGCGCTGCCAAGAGTCAAGCCGATTATAGTTTAGGCCCGTTATATCTGGCTCGTCAAACGACGAAGGCGGACCACCATTGAGAAAATGCGCCGGAGTGAGGACATCCAGATCGGCAGGGTTCTCTGAAATGGGAACTAAAGGTCTGGAGTTAATAACTGCCGAGATGTGGCACACCAGCGTCCTCAGCTCGTCGAAGGTCAGAACCGCCGTACCCACAGCGCGGTAGAAATGATGTTTGGCCGTTTTCACCGCTGCTTCCCAAAGTCCACCGAAATGGGGCGACCGTGGAGGGATGAACCGCCAGTCAATCGTCTCCAAAAGGCAAAAATTCTGAACGGAGCCTTGATGCTCGCTGCTGAGAAATAACCTTCGAAGTTCCAGAAGTTCATTTTTGGCGCCGACAAAGTTGGTGGCGTTGTCTGACCAAATTTGCTTCGGCTTCCGCCGGGTGCATATGAACCTCTTGAGTCCGCACAGAAACGCAACTTTCGAGAGATCCTTGATCAGCTCCAGGTGCACTGCCTTGGTTGCAAAGCATATAAATACGCAGACGTAGCATTTAACCGCGGGCTTGTTGCGACTATCCGACTTGTGAAAGAAGGGTCCACAGAAGTCTATACCAGCCACCTCAAAAGCGTGAAATCCTTCCAAGCGCTCCTTGGTATATGTGCTCTATCAGCCGCAGCTTAATCCGAAAACATCTGATGCACCTGTTCACGGCCTTGGTAACCGTCTTCCTCCCCCAATAGGCCAATATTGGGATCGAATTGCACCCAGAAGAGCTCGAGGTCCGGCATGAAGATTTCATGGTAATGCGAGATAATTGCTAGAGTCACCGGATGGGACCTTGGGACTAGACGAGGAAACTCTTCCCAGCGTTTTTAGAGACTGCAGGTCCTCCCATAAATGCGCGCGAGTTACCGGTCGTGGGTTAGGGCAACTATGTTTCACAGTAGCATTGGTTATGGAATGCTTAAACTGTTCCAATTAAACACGTCCTCGTTGGTTGAAGTGAACAAAACGAATGTATTTTGATAGTGATAATTGTGCTGCTCACAGGCAGCTCTTATATATATATGTGTGTGTTTTGCTACATAGTTCCGCAAGTAGATCGCTCTGTCCCTGTCTCGCATACTTCTGTAAGTTGTGTGTGTTGGTGCTGCTCAGAGTCCCGGTTGATGGCATAGGCGTAGTACGGGAAGTCTGCAGGGAAACACTGAAAGTGGTAACTCCTCCCCCCTAGAATGTCGTGACGGCCAGCGAGATGGAATGCTTGACGGAACGACTTGCGGTGTAGCTAGTGTACTTATAATTAACATTAATATTGTAGTGCTTATATGTATATGTGTTCGTGTGTGTTTTTTGTAATAAATATTATTATTATTTACATTAATAATGCTTATCGTGTTGTGTGTTCTATTTGCTTCTTGCAACAGGGTGATGTGTTTTTTTTTTTTTTTTTTTTTATTTATTATTATTTTGTTTGTATTTTATATCTTTATTTTATTTATTTTATTTTTGTTCTAAACTGTTTGTCTATCTTTAAATTTTCTTTTTATTTTTTCTTTATGAATTTTTTGTCCTTTTTTTGTTTCGAAAGTTATTCCGTGGTCTGTTCTAACTATATGCTTAGAAAATCTTGGCGTTATCTTATTTCTTCTATTTTCTTTTCTAAATACTATATCTTCTGCTGTTAGTGGTAGTGGGTCTGTCCTTGTTTCATTCTGTTTCTGATTTCTCTCTATGGCCTTTGCTGTCATTTCTTTTTGAACTTGGGTGTATAATTTTGTCTTAAATTCGTTAAGTTTCTGTAAATAATCGTGTTCATCTGAATACTCTACTGTTCTATTGAATATGGGTCTTTCCTGTAAATAATTCGAATGGTGTCAATTTTGTTGCCGAATGTATTGCATTGTTGTAGGTTATTAAGGTTTCGGTTAGTATTTCTTCGTGGTCACAGTTTATTTTATGGTCTTTTTTTACTTTATAAATTATTCTGTACGTTTCCGTCAGAGTGGAATGTAGTCTTTCTACTGTGGAATTACTACTAGACTGCTGGAATGAAGTAAAATGAAGTTGCATGTTATATTGTTTACAAAAATCTTTGAATAGTTTAGAGTTAAATTCTGCCCCCTGATCACAAATAATTAGTTGAGGTAACCCATAGTTTAAAACGAATTTTTTCAATTCCGTAATAATAGTAATGGTATTTCTATTCTGGATTGTGTATGCTGCTGCAAACTTAGAAAACTTGTCTATGATTGTTAACATAATTGCGCTGTTAATAAAATACAAATCTATGTGAACTATCTGTAGCGGTAATGCTGGTATTTGAGGTACTTGAAATTTAAGTTTCTGAGGGTTTCTGTCGTATTTCATAGTCTGACAAATGTCACAATTATTAATTATTTTTGTTACAACTTCTTTTACTCTTGGGAAATAATACAATCTTCTTACATGCAATATGGTCTCATCTATTCCCCTATGATTACTATTTTCGTGATCTTTTATTAATATGGAATTTTGTTCTTCAGGGTTTAACACCACGGCTAACGAATACACTTGCTGATTGAACATTTCGTTGCGGATGGGCATAGGCGCCTGTTTCATCCGTGAGCCTAGGTGGCCCTTTGTCGATCGTTGCGAGTGGGCATAGGCGCCTGTTTCACTCGGGAACCTAGTTGGTTCTTATGCGATGCACTTAACTTGTATACATCTGTATTTTCGATATCTATTATACTTTCACTTTGCCATTTATCACTTCCAATGCTTACTTTGCTAATAATATTATTCCAATCTGCATTGCGTGGGGTCTTCGTCCTCGGCTCTTCTTCTAGTCCAATGACGAGTCCGACTGCGCCAGTTACCGGTCGTGGGTTAGGGCAACTATGTTTCACAGTAGCATTGGTTATGGAATGCTTAAACTGTTCCAATTAAACACGTCCTCGTTGGTTGAAGTGAACAAAACGAATGTATTTTGATAGTGATAATTGTGCTGCTCACAGGCAGCTCTTATATATATATGTGTGTGTTTTGCTACATAGTTCCGCAAGTAGATCGCTCTGTCCCTGTCTCGCATACTTCTGTAAGTTGTGTGTGTTGGTGCTGCTCAGAGTCCCGGTTGATGGCATAGGCGTAGTACGGGAAGTCTGCAGGGAAACACTGAAAATGGTAACTCGCGCTGCACCAACCGCAGCATCATATGAGTACCCTCTTGAATGTGTGCGACGGTGAGCCCAGGATGACGAATTCCATTACAAAATTTGTAAATGTATGCAAATACTCGTTGCAGTGAGGGGTAAGAATTTGCAAATTTGGAGCTAGCAATTACATCCACGTACGGCGACTTTACGATGAACACACTTCGACGAAGCTCAAGTACCGGTTTGTCAGGACAAACAGCTGTTGGCCAATCTCTTTCAGGCTCCGTAAGATAGGCGGGTCCATGCGACCAGAGTGACGATTCGCTAAGCTCAGACGGCAGGGATCCTCTGGATAAGATGTCAGCCGGATTTAACGCTGTTGGAACATAACGCCAAGCCGTGACATCAGTCAGCTCCTGAATTGCAGCAACCATATTTGCCACAAATATGTTTTCCTTGCTGGCTGAAGAAGGAACGCGTGTAGCTATTAAGGCGCTACCGCAAGGGCGCGCGCAGCCTCCAGACGAGTTTTTTGAAGCAGGGGCAGTCCTGCCAACAACTTTATCTGACCTACGCACAGCAGCTCATAAAACAGGCTAGCTCCTATTAACACGTCAACACGCTGAGCTTTATGAAATTCCGGGTCGGCGAGCTGCAGGTTTTCTGGAATCTTCCAGTCCCCAATGTCCAAATTAGAACTTGGCTGGCGATCCGTGACCGAATCGCAATTCCTACCGAGAATCCATCAGTCGCGAAATTGGAATCCCCGATTCCAGTGACGGAGCCGGACGACCTCGACCTCTTAAGTTGCAGTTGATTTGCAAACCGAGAGGTGACCAAGTGCAGTTGAGAGCCAGAATCTAACAAGGCCCTGCAGGGAACGAACAGTCCCGATCGATTCTGCACTAGAACGGTTGCAGTGGCTAGCAGCACAAGGTCACTACCGAGATCCTGGGCAATTAGATTAGAAGAATTCGAAAGCGGGGCAGAAGGCTCAGTGTGGGAGCTTGAAGACACCGGAACACGTGGCTGCGAGGAAGGCCGACCATCTAGATGGAGCATCGTATGATGCCTGATTCCACAGGTGCGGCAGCGGATCGAGCTGCATTGACGTAGCTGATGACCTGCCTTTAGGCAATTTAGGCAAAGAGACTAGCACTAAGTCTCTTTGCCTCGCGCAGACGATCTACTGGCGCCGAGTCTCTAAATTGCTGGCAATAATATATGGCATGCTGTGCACTATGGCAAAAAATGCAACCAAGAGAATTTTGGGTGGTAGCAACTAGCGTCGAGCGATTTCTGCCCACCTGAACGCCTGGCGCATAGGTTGCCATGGCGCAACCCACGGCCTCCAAAGTCCTACATCGCTGTTCCAGGAATGCAGCCATCGATTCCCACGACGGAATAAGGTTGGCAAAGACCGGATCCTCCAAGCGCTCCTCCCACTTAGCTTGGCTCGCCGCATCCAGCTTTTGCAGCAGCACTTGCACTATGATGCAGCCAGCGATTTGCTCAGTGGTGCCCAAACCCTTCAACGCACAAATGTGAGCGTTAAACTTGTCCGACAATTCCCGAAGCGATGCCACTGAATCATTCCGTACTACCTTTAAACCCAGAATATCGGTAATGTGCGCCTGAAAAACGAGACGCCGATTATCAAACCTTTTTTGAAGCAACTCTAGAGCCGCGTCGTAATTGCTGTTTGAAATCTCCAATGATCGAATAGTTTCCAGCGCTGAATCCCTCAAACATGACCGCAGATGTTGAAATTTCTCAATGTTGGAGAGGTCCGGATGGCTGTCGATTATGCTCGTGAACACGAAGTAAAAATCAGCCCAGTTTGCGTAGCCTCCGCCAAACGTTGGCAGCTGCACAGGCGGCAACGGCATCGGCCTCGGCCGCGGCTGCGTTTGAGGACCACTACACTGGTGGGGCACAACACCTTCCGCAAGCGTTGAGTGCGGCGCGAAATGCACATTGCGTATTGTTCACTTTCAATTTTATATAGACTCATTGCGGTTTCCGCCGCTTCTCTCCAGCCTACATATTGGGTTATTTCACCTGTGAACTTTGGTAAGGATTTAATTACCTCTAATGTAGTTTCGCATTTTATGGTTCGGTCAATTGTTTGGATCTTATAGTCTTCTACCTCATTTTTGTTAGCGGTTAACTGAGCTTCTAACCCTTCAAGTTTTCTGGTTACTTAACTCAACTGTACATTTATTAATCGGTTTATTAATTCCATTGTCATATTGCTGGCGCTGGATATCCCGCCCGCAGAAAGGGTTGATACTGAACCTCCGGTTGCCATTGTTAAATTTAAATTATCAAAACTATTTATCAAATCTTCCAGATTGTTTTAAATTAAATTGATATTGTAATATTTAATTTTAATGTAGTATTCTCTGTATCTTAATCTTAATTTTTTTAATTTTTATTTAGAGACTAAGTTCTTCCTTCAGAGTAGTTGGTGGAGGGTAGGGGTCTTCCTTCAATTGGTTGGTCTTAATAATTCTTTGTTGGAGTCTTCCTTCAATTGGGTCGTTTTGATTATAATTTATGGGATCTTCCTTCAATTTTTTATATAGCCCTTTTTTTTTTAAATTTGTTTGAATTTCTTTGGGTTCGTAGTTGAGTTCTGAATTTTTATTATTATTGTGTTCTCGTAATTTGTATTAAGTATTCAGTCCACCTTTTTATATTAAATTCTTAATTGGATTATTGCATTAATTGATTTCCAATTAAGTTTTTCCACGATCACTTTCACAGTAGTTAGATGTCGTTGGATTGTTGTGGATGTTTTAATTTTTCCACTAAAAATTTGGATTGTTGGCGGCGCGAGTTCCGTTTTATTTTTAACTTATTATCGTTAATATTTATTTAGAACTTTTAAATACGCCGCCCCACGTTGGGCGCCAATTAAAATTGTTACTCTTTATTTATTTAAAAAAATAAATTTTATTTTTAATTATTTAACATTTATTTGGTGATAAACTTTTTCACTTATACTATTACGAGACACTTTGTTGGTAGCTTATCTTTAGCTTCGAGCTGTTGACGATCTCGTCCCGATTCAGACTTCAAATTCTAAGTCCTAATCCAATAAACCTCGGCCAGAAGCTTTTCTTTCGGAAAATTAACGAACTTTCGATAAAAGCTTTATGCTGGAATTATTCCACTGCATTGTGAAATTCAATTATGCTGATCGATGCAGTTTTTGATTGATGCGCAATAAGTCGGCCGTGGTTTGGTCTCCAAGCGGAAGCTGTGTTTACGTTAAGTTTGGGTTTTCATATTTGCTTGTTGTAAAATATTTATTATTTGAATTAAATCTGTGTAATGTTGTTCAATTGTATTAGAAAAGATCATTATATCATCCATATAAACATGACAAGTTTTTCCGACTTGTTCTCTCAATATGTCATCCATTGCCCTTTGAAATATTCTAGGGGCGTTTGTTAACCCAAATGGCATACGTAAGAATTCAAATTTTCCGTTATTTATAGAGAAAGCTGTTTTTTCAATATCTGAATTTTTCATTAAAATTTGGTGGAATCCTGATTCCAGATCAATGGTTGAGAAATATTTTGACTTCCCTAAGTTAGATAATATTACAGACGGATCTTGCATCGGGTATCTGTCAGGTATTGTGCTTTCATTTAATTTTTTATAGTCAATAACTAGTCGATGTTTTGGAGATCCATCTTCGTTTTGACCTTTTTTGGGCACTACTAAGACTGGTGAATTGTAGGGGCTTCTACTTGGTCTTATAATTTGTTCTTTTAGCATTCTATCGATTTCATTATTAACGAAATCTGAGACCGACATGGCATAAGGATATTGTTTGCTATAAATTGCTCTGTCATTGACTGTATTTATTTCTCCTCGAATATCGGTACGAAAAGGAATTTGCGTATTTATTTTAGAATGCTCCTTTTCAATTTTATTCATAACTTTATTTTCAAAATCTTTTATTTGATTTGAAATTATATTTAGGTTATGAATTTTTTCTTTGTCAGAAAACTCAACGACTGCGTGCTCGGTATTTGTGGATTCCAAGCTATTTGATTTAAGACTGACGGAATTAAGTTCGTCGTCTTGTTCAGGATTTTTCAATCCCAAACTGACATATTGTTTATTAGCGGATAAATCTACGCTGGCGTGCTCAGGATTTTCAGATCCCGAACTATTAGTTTTATTAATGACGGATAATTCAACGTCGTTGTGCTCAGGTTTCGTTGATCCCAAGCTATATAAACTGCCTTCAGCAATTACCGTTTCGGTTTTATATACCTTTTGCTCATCTAAATATTTTTTAATAATATATTCTTTTAATGGAAGAATATTTTTTTCCTCAATTAAGCACAAATCGTTTTTATCCTCGTCAAAATATTAGAGTTTCCCTTTATTTCCCTTATACTCCATGATCCCTTTCTCGATATCTAATTTAGCTCCAATCTTTCTTAACAAATTGAATCCAATTAATAGATCAGATTCTAAACCCTCAATTTTATAGAATAAATGTTGTTCCCCAAATATATTTATCAAGTTTTATGATTGAATATCCATGAACTGTAGATACTCTTTTGTGTATTGATAATTCCCTTTTATTCTCATAAATACCCTTTTTTATATAGCACGCGGTGGCTCCTGTATCTATTAATATTTTGAATTGTCTTTTAGTTTTTCTGTCTCCCCTTGTTATATGAGGCATTCCTCTGTAAGGTGCTGATCTAAAAAATTTAAAAAAAAAAAATTTTCGCTGGGTATTGATTATAATTATTTCTTTGGAAATTATTATTAAAATTGTGTCGGTTATTATTATAATTCCACTGGTTGTTATTATTCCTAGGATGATTATAATTTTTATACGGACGATTTTGAACTCTTATGGAGCCGTCTACTTCCATAGGTTCTGGTGGTGGTTGAACTTTGGAATTATTATTAAAATTCCAATTGATATTCGCTCCGAAGTTCCCGTTTTGCGGCCAATTATTATTTATCCTATTTGGTGTATTATTAATCTCTCTAGAGGCAAATCTAAGGTTGTTTCCTTGATTTTTATTTTCATTCCTAAATCCATTATACCTATTTGCAAATTGAGCTCTAAAGTTGTTAGACTCTAATTCCTGACACTATGCCAAAGCATTTGGCAAGTCTGGTGGGTTAAGAGAGAAGAGTGTTTCTGAGATTGAACCGTTTAATCCAGAAATAAAAATTCTTAGAGCGTTGCTCCTAATTGTTTTATTTGTTTCCTTGGTTATAAGGCTGTCCTTTCCATAAGTCATTATAGTTTTAATTATGAGTAACGTCATTTTCTTGTTTACTTCGTTGTAGAATTCTGTAATGGTCATGCGTCCCTGTCTTAAGATGCTTAATTCTGATTCGAGTATATGGATTGGTCTTTTATTGTTATAAATAAAATCCCATCTAGAAAGAATTGCTTGAAAGTTTAAAACGGTACCATGGTTGGTTAGAGCATCGTGTGCTGCTCACATGATTTTATTACGTAAAATTGTTAAAGCGATAAAATATTGTTCACTTTCAATTTTATATAGACTCATTGCGGTTTCCGTCGCTTCTCTCCAGCCTACATATTGGGTTATTTCACCTTTGAACTTTGGTAAGGATTTAATTACCTCTAATGTAGTTTCGCATTTTATGGTTCGATCAATTGTTTGGATCTTATAGTCTTCTACCTTATAGTCTTCTTATAGTCTTCTAACCCTTCAAGTTTTCTGGTTACTTCACTCAACTGTACATTTATTAATTCCATTGTCAGATTGCTGGCGCTGGATATCCCGCCCGCAGAAAGAGTTCATACTGAACCTCCGGTTGCCATTGTTAAATTTAAATTATCAAAACTATTTATCAAATCTTCCAGATTGTTTTAAATTAAATTGATATTGTAATATTTAATTTTAATGTAGTATTCTCTGTATCTTAATCTTAATTTTTTTAATTTTTATTTAGAGACATAGTGTTGTTTTTATTTGCTCACGATACTTTCCGTGGGAGTTCTTCCTTTAGCGTAGTTGGTGGAGGGTAGGGGTCTTCCTTCAATTGGTTGGTCTTAATAATTCTTTGTTGGAGTCTTCCTTCAATTGGGTCGTTTTGATTATAATTTATTGGGGTCTTCCTTCAATTTTTTATATAGCCCTTTTTTTTAAATTTGTTTGAATTTCTTTGGGTTCGTAGTTGAGTTCTGAATTTTTATTATTATTGTGTTCTCGTAATTTGTATTAAGTATTCAGTCCACCTTTTTATATTAAATTCTTAATTGGATTATTGCATTAATTGATTTCCAATCAAGTTTTTCCACGATCACTTTCACAGTAGTTAGATGTCGTTGGATTGTTGTGGATGTTTTAATTTTTCCACTAAAAATATGGATTGTTGGCGGCGCGAGTTCCGTTTTATTTTTAACTTATTATCGTTAATATTTATTTAGAACTTTTAAATACGCCGCCCCACGTTGGGCGCCAATAAAAATTGTAACTCTTTATTTATTTAAAAAAATAAATTTTAATTAATAAAATAAACTTTTTCACTTGTACTATTACGAGACACTTTGTTGGTAGCTTATCTTTAGCTTCGAGCTGTTGACGATCTCGTCCCGATTCAGACTGATCTTCAAATTCTAAGTTCTAATCCAATCAACCTCGGCCAGAAGCTTTTCTTTCGGAAAATTACCGAACTTTCGATAAAAGCTTTATGCTGGAATTATTCCACTGCATTGTGAAATTCAATTATGCTGATCGATGCAGTTTTTGATTGATGCGCAATAAGTCGGCCGTGGTTTGGTCTCCAAGCGGAAGCTGTGTTTACGTTAAGTTTGGGTTTTCATATTTGCTTGTTGTAAAATATTTATTATTTGAATTAAATCTGTGTAATGTTGTTCAATTGTATTAGAAAAGATCATTATATCATCCATATAAACATGACAAGTTTTTCCGACTTGTTCTCTCAATATGTCATCCATTGCCCTTTGAAATATTCTATGGGCGTTTGTTAACCCAAATGGCATATGTAAGAATTCAAACTTTCCGTTATTTATAGAGAAAGCTGTTTTTTCAATATCTGAATTTTTCATTAAAATTTGGTGGAATCCTGATTCCAGATCAATGGTTGAGAAATATTTTGACTTCCCTAAGTTAGATAATATTACAGGGTATCTGTCAGGTATTGTGCTTTCATTTATTTTTTTATAGTCAATAACTAGTCCATGTTTTGGAGATCCATCTTCGTTTTGACCTTTTTTGGGCACTACTAAGACTGGTGAATTGTAGGGGCTTCTACTTGGTCTTATAATTTGTTCTTTTAGCATTCTATCGATTTCATTATTAACGAAATCTGAGACCGACATGGCATAAGGATATTATTTGCTATAAATTGCTCTGTAATTGATTGAATTTATTTCTCCTCGAAAATAGGTACAAAAAGGAATTTGCGTATTTATTTTAGAATGCTCCTTTTCAATTTTATTCATAACTTCATTTTCAAAATCTTTTATTTGATTTGAAATTATATTTAGGTTATGAATTTTTTCTTTGTCGGAAAACTCAACGACTGCGTGCTCGGTATTTGTGGATTCCAAGCTATTTGATTTAAGACTGACGGAATTAACATCGTCGTCTTGTTCAGGATTTTTCAATCCAAAACTGATATATTGTTTATTAGCGAATAAATCTACGCTGGCGTGCTCAGGATTTTCAGATCCCGAACTATTAGTTTTATTAATGACGGATAATTCAACGTCGTTGTGCTCAGGATTCGTTGATCCCAAGCTATATAAACTGCCTTCAGCAATTACCGTTTCGGTTTTATATACCTTTTGCTCATCTAAATATTTTTTAATAATATATTCTTTTAATGGAAGAATATTTTTTTCCTCAATTAAGCAAAAATCATTTTTATCCTCGTCAAAATATTCGAGTTTCTCTTTATTTCCCTTATACTCCATGATCCCTTTCTCGATATCTAATTTAGCTCCAATCTTTCTTAACAAATTGAATCCAATTAATAGATCAGATTCTAAACCCTCAATTTCATAGAATAAATGTTGTTCCCCAAATATATTTATCAAGTGATCATAGTTTATGATTGAATATCCATGAACTGTAGATACTCTTTTGTGTATTGATAATTCCCTTTTATTCTCATAAATACCCTTTTTTATATAGCACACGGTGGCTCCTGTATCTATTAATATTTTGAATTGTCTTTTAGTTTTTCTGTCTACCCTTGTTATATGAGGCATTCCTCTGTAAGGTGCTGATCTAAAAAATGGCCCTCGTTGATATTATTTACTCTCATTGTTTTTTGAGCTGGCTGGTTGACTGTTCCCGTTGATTCCCGTTTTATCGGGGGGTGTGTTTCGGACTGATTTAAATGGCCTGCGCTTGTGTTGTGTTTTTTTTATGGGTAACGTCATTTTCTTGTTTACTTCGTTGTAGAATTCTGTAATGGTCATGCATCCCTGTCTTAAGATGCTTAATTCTGATTCGAGTATATGGATTGGTCTTTTATCGTTATAAATAAAATCCAATCTAGAAAGTATTGCTTGAAAGTTTAAAACGGTACCATGGTTGGTGTTTAGCTGTTGCGAAAAATAAAGAAAACCGAAGAAAGTTTGTTTATATTACGACACTGTTTATTTTGCGAATTGTTTAAGGCAGCTAAGGCCTAAGCTAAGTCCTTTCCGAAACACGACGAATTGGCAATTGGCGGGGCAGACAGCCGAAATGCAGCGCCCAAGCTTAACGTATGTAGCTAACAACAACAAACAAGGAATGAGCGCCGTACAGATAAATGCGTGCGAGAACAGCGGTTTGCACTATGGGCATCGCAACTACTACCACTGACTAATTTGGCTTATAATATTAATGAATATGGGATTAGTCTACTGCACAGTTTTGGCGGCTGCATGACCCAACCTCCTCCCCCCATTGGAAGCTTGGCTTCCAACAGAGTCCTCAAGGGGAAGCAGACATAGCTTGTTCACTGCCCGCCTTATTACTCCAGACGCGGTCCTCAATTCTGCACCTGGAGCGACGCCGTCTCTGCCAGGACTCAACTGCATGACTCTCGCCAAAGGCCATCTCATTGGGGGTAGATTCTCGTCCTTAACAAGAACGACGTTGTCCACGGCTACGCCAGGCTTTGGGGTGCGCCACTTGGAACGCTGCTGGAGCAACGTCAAGTACTCTTCCTTCCATCGCGACCAAAATATTTGCTGAAGAAAGGAGATGCGCTGCCAAGAGTCAAGCCGATTATAGTTTAGGCCCGTTATATCTGGCTCGTCAAACGACGAAGGCGGACCACCATTGAGAAAATGCGCCGGAGTGAGGACATCCAGATCGGCAGGGTTCTCTGAAATGGGAACTAAAGGTCTGGAGTTAATAACTGCCGAGATGTGGCACACCAGCGTCCTCAGCTCGTCGAAGGTCAGAACCGCCGTACCCACAGCGCGGTAGAAATGATGTTTGGCCGTTTTCACCGCTGCTTCCCAAAGTCCACCGAAATGGGGCGACCGTGGAGGGATGAACCGCCAGTCAATCGTCTCCAAAAGGCAAAAATTCTGAACGGAGCCTTGATGCTCGCTGCTGAGAAATAACCTTCGAAGTTCCAGAAGTTCATTTTTGGCGCCGACAAAGTTGGTGGCGTTGTCTGACCAAATTTGCTTCGGCTTCCGCCGGGTG